>NC_031770.1:29578019-29579364 GCF_001522545.3 Parus major
TTCTGATGGCTCTTGTCCTGTCTATTTGTCTGAGTTGATGGGTCTTCCTGAGTTCGTTATCTTGGGTGTTGGTTGCAATCTGTTGCTTTCCAAAGGGGGTCCCGACCAGACCCGGAGAGGGGTTTTTTCACATTTTATATTTTACATCATTACAAACACATTTATCTTATTTATAGCTTTCCGAATTTTTAATACATACAATAATTTATTACAATTACAATGTCTTTCATCTCTTCTGGTAAGTGCTCCTGTCAAGGATGTATTACATGAGCCACTCAAAAATGCCGGAAGAAAACTACTGAGTAACTATGTAGAAATAAAATTCAAAATTCAAAAGCAACTGTAACTCACAAACTCTTGGACAGAAGAAAGCAATCCAACAATTGTAGTAGGAGACAGTATACAGCACTCATGAGAATTACATTCTCATACAAGGAAATTATACTGTGCATTACAAATCTAGACATGCTTTTTGAAGTGATCTTTCGCAGAGGACTTTTATTGATGCAAACACAACAGAGCAAGCAAAACATAATAGTTTAACATGTATTTTTAGACAGATACACAAGATATAGCTCTAGAAACATCATGGAATGAACAAAGGCAGAGTTGAAGAACACTGCAGGAGGAACATAAACTACAAAGCTGAAAATGAGAGCAGAACTTCTTATCTACACTCACAAATTCATGAACAAAATTCAGCCTAGGCAACTGGAAGAACAACTCAGCATTTAATTAAGAATTGTGCAGTAACACAGAATCATAGAATGATTTGGGTTGAAAGACATTTAAAGATCATCTAGTTCTAATATCCCTGCTGTGGTCAGGGATATCTTTCATATAGATCAGGTTGCTCAGAGCTCAGTCTAACATGGCCTTGAACACTTCCAGGGGTGGGACACACACAACTTCTTTGAGCAAGCTGTTCCAGTGGTTAACCACACAAATTCTCATACAAAGTAATTTCTTCTTTCTATCTAAAATCATTCTACCCTTCTTTAGTTTAAAACCTTGTCCTATGACACTACAAGGCCTGGTAAAAAAATCTCTCTCCACCTTTCTTATAAGCACCATTTAAGTATTGAAAGGCCACAATAAGGTCTCCTCAGAGCCTTCTTTCCTCTGGGCTGAAGTATCTCTGTGTTCTCAGCCTTTCTTTGTAGAAGTCTCAGATCATTTCAACAGCCCTCTTCCAGAGCCAGACTAACAAGTGTATTTCTTTCATTTATTGGGGACCTCAGAGCTGGATGTAGTGCTCCAGGTGGGTTTTCACAAGAACAGCAGGGAAAGAACCCCTTTGTTGCCGCCCATATGTTTGGTTTTATTAAGTTCAGAGGTGGTTTAC
>NC_031770.1:29580504-29606460 GCF_001522545.3 Parus major
AGATAAGCCCTCACCTGCAGGATGGGTCCCACCACTCCACCCTAATGGCCCGGACCAAAATGATAACAAAAAGACATCCTGGACCTCTTTACATATGAGGAGCCTCTGCCCAGCGTCTATTGACTCTATTCTCCAGTGCCAGGAAATCTATTCTTCGAACAATCAAGGACCTTTTGGTGAATGGTGCCTGCTTGGAATTTGGCCTCAAGACATAAACTTCCTATAAAAACCCAGGCCAGAGGACTCTCGAACGTGGATTTGGGAACACCTATACCTTTGGTATAGACCCGGTCCACCCAGCGCTGCGCTGCTTATTTTATTGTGTTTTTTTCTCTCGTTGTTGTTTCTTATCAAAATTGTTTTATAATAAATCTTTTATTTTTTATTTAATCCAAAATTGCCTTTGCATTTATAACATTTGGAACACTTTTTTTTTATTTCATCTTGCTGTGAGGGTTTAATGCATATTCACACTTTTCTAAGAAGTATTTTGCATGGCCACTCCCTAATTCCGCCTTTTTAGCACATGCTGTATAAAAGTTTGATTTCTTCTGATCATCATTTTATTTGGGTTGGGGTTTTTTTCTTTGCAAGCGGTCAGTGCTGATAACAGTCTGGGACTCCTTGTCCTGCTGCTTATAACAGCCTGGGCTTCACTGTCTTGCCCTCTGGGTTTATCTTGCTTTGTACAGAGGGACAGAGCTCTAACATTCAAAATTTTTCTATGCTTAAAACTTGTTAGCAAGAGAAAAAGGACAGACATAGCAAAAGCATATAACTTTCATCTTAATACTTGTGAAAGCTAATATCACAATATAGATTTATAACACTGCTTTGCATGCAGCCCAGGATACAATTTGGTTTCTGGGCTCTGAGTGCACACTGCCAGCTCATGTCCAGCCTCTCATCCACCAGCACCCTCAAGTCCTTATCTGCAAGGCTGCTCTCAATCCAAGTGTTGTGGTGGGCTTTTTAGTTTGCCAGCTCGGTTGGAAGATTTTGTGTGGGTTTTTTCCTTTCGGCCGTCGCTAGAGTGTTCCCCCTGCCCCTCTCCCTTCCCTGCTGCCTGCAGGCGGCTGTGGCGACTGGCACTGCAGCCCCCAGTTCTACTGCACCAGGCAGCTCCCACCGCTGCCTTACCCCGCATCGGGTTCACTCACGCGGGTCCCAACCTGCAGGACCTTGGGTTCTCGTTTCAGCTCCTGTTTCAGCTCCCCGTGCTGTGTCCATCTCCATTTTCCCGCCAGGCGGCCCGCGCAGCCGCTGAGAATCTTCCTTTGCTGCCCGGCCCGGCGTTGGCCCCGGCCGCCACTGGGGATCCACTCTTCTGTTACTCCAGCCGGACGTCTGTGCGGCTTTTGCCCGTGTGTTTCCGGTTCCCTGTGTCCGAGCAGCAGGGGCCCGGGCGGCTCAGTTTCTCCCCCTCTCCCCCCTCCACGACTCCACCCCACTGTCTCCTGCCTGTGAAAAAAACCTTAATCCTCAGAAATTAGAGAATTCCCATGTCTGTTACTTCTTATCTTTACCTGTCGGTATCTTATTTGTAGAAAGTTTGTGTGCCTGCTGTCTGTAATTTCTAACCGGTTCTTCTCACAATTCCCAATCCCCCGAGGCATTAACCCTTTAAAAGGAGACGGTCAGACCCCCCCTTCATCTTTTCTCCTGGATTTCTCCTTACAGAATAAATCTGTGAATTGCAAACCAGAAGAAAGTCCTCCCCTCATTCCTTCACCTGACCTCAGAGACGTGTGTTCAAAGAAGGGCTGAAAAGCTCAAACATGAACTGGGGCTAAAACACTGGCCTTGGTTCAGGCCCCTCCTGGCCCGAGCCAGAGAGAAAAAGAAAAACTATCTGTGCTAGTTTCATCTATCAGCAGACCCACAGCTTGATTGTAAAGATAAATCTGTCATTCCTCTCACTTCCCTTACTCTCCCCAAGGTACTTGCAGCTAAAAAGGATTGTGGTTTAAGCTACAGAAGTGAACTGCAATTGTGTTGATGTTAAAGCTGATGGGACTTCCATTCCTTGTCACTTTTCCTTGGGGACACCTTCAAAATAAAGGGGAAAGTGAGCAGCAGAGAAAGATTGCTGTTCAAGCAAGTAAGCATACTGGTTTTCAGAAAGCAAGAGACAGAATAAAGCCCAAGGGAGAAGTAGCTTGGTAAGGCAAGAAAAGAAAAACATTCAGAGAGCTTCAAGTAAGCTGTCCAGCCTGGACAAATGGAAACACAGAAGAGAGCAGCCCCTCCAGTCAAGTCTCCAAATTATTCATTTTGAGGAAGGTGAAGTTGTGCACAAAGCTCCCCCTCCACCGAGCTCCAATTTTAAAAGCAGTGAGGGAAGCAGTGACCATGCAAGTAAAGCTGAAAATTGATAGGTCTCTTAAAGGAATTAAATTCATTCCATGTTAGTAGCTTCACAGATACAGGTTTCCTCATCTGACACTAACCTTAAATCAAGCAGCACTTGTAGGAATAGAATACATTCACAGAGAAGATGCTAGAGAAAAAAACTTAGGAATTTAAATAGCAGAGGCTTGGTTTGATGTGGGGGCCAGCAAAGAGTTGTGACACTCCTCTGGAGAAGTAACCAAAGTATCCTTAAGCAGGATACTTTTCCTCATAGTGAGATAGTATCCTACCCAGAGACCTTTGCAAGTTATATATTTATCTATTGTATCCCTTTTTTTTTACTCCCTGTCACTTCACCAAGTTACTTGTATCCCATTTGTTACTAGTTTCTTTCCACCCCTCTCTTTCCCTTATATCAACCCCAGGTTTTTTTTCCCTTGCTGGAGGAGCTGCTGTTCCTGGCTCCTTTCCCAGAGGGCCCTGCTTTTAATAAAGGCTTGTGCTCTGTGGAATGCCATACAGTGCTTCAGTCCCTCTCTGTGTCACCTGAGAGCTGCTGCTGGGCTGAGATGACAATCACTTGCCAGGCTAGGGACATGCCTGTGCTCCTGGGCTGTCTTTTTAAAGATGCTTCTTCAGGGAGGTTGCAGCACCCCTACCATCTATCCTGCCATGGCAATTGGCCCCAACGTAAGGCATCCAAAGAGCCCCTGAAGAAGCATTCACTTTCGGTTTTAACTGCAGTGCTGCTGTTGGAGCCACCACCCCCCGAGGAGAACCCCTTACCTTCTAGCAAGAGGCAATCTGAAGGGCAATGACTGGGACTCTCACCGACCATCTGGGGCAAAGGAGAAAGAAGAGCCCCTGAGGACTGGCTGTCAGGTGACCACCTGTCCACCAACTTTTCGTTGGCCCCACCGGCATCAGCTGAAGAAAAATAGTGGGTTTTCTGCATTTTCAAGTTTTTCAACTTTCTTGGGCCTTTCTCATTTTTATTAACATTTTTCCGCTGGGTGGGGAATGAGATATTCAGATGGGAAATTGTCTTAGCAGACCCAAGCTTACCCCTCCTGAAAGAGACTTCTATATCCAAGTTGTGGACACCCTTGTCGCAGGAGATTTTAAGTTTTCTAAAGGGGAGTTAAAGAGATTTATTCATTGGATTTTCAAACATTTTAAAATTAATTCCAATTCTGTTTATCTGGGGGAATTTTGGGATAATGTGGGAAGAAAGTTGTATACAGTTCAAGCCAATGGGGATCTTTCTGTTGCAAAGTTTTTTTCTTTGTTTTAAACCATTATTCAATCACTTGAGAAAGAGGGAAAAAGTTTTGAGATTGTTTCAGGACCCCAGTTAAAACCCCTATTCCCTTCAACCTCCCCATGTGCTCCCAACCCCTCTTCCCCATCTGAGGGGCAGTCAGCAGGTGGATGTAGCCACCAGGCACAGGGTTGCTGCCGTTTCCCTGACACCCCCCCCCACCGCCTCTCTACCCTTACCAGGATGGCACCGGCCATGCCGCCCTGGACCTTTCCTCTACCCTCCTCCCTATGCCCATATACCAGCTGCATTTCCCCCAGCTAATGTTAATACACAAGATAGCACCAGCAACGTGGCCAGGCCCGCCATCTTGTCTCCTTCGCACCCAAGTCTTCCTGCCTTTGCACCCCAAAATGGCCACTTTCCGCTTCTACCCCTCTTTTCCGATTGCAACCTGCTCCTCCCCCCTCCCCACCGCATCGCTGGGTGTAACAGCATTGGGCCCCTCCCGTTCCACCAGGAAACCCTTCCCTATCATGGACCCCATCCAAGCCCCTTCCAACTTCAGCTGCTCTCTTGATGGCACTCCCACTTCCAGTCCTTATAATACCTAATTCTGACCAGAAGTCAGAATTACAGCAACTGGACGGAAGCCATCTTGGATTCCACAAACTCACAGAAACAAGCAAGCTCCGGTTGCCCGAAACGGCCACGCACTGTTATTAAGCACCCTCCATCCCCCCCAGAGAATGTGAGCAGTGTGGCTTCGTACTCAGATTTAGATTATGAGTATGAGGACCACTGGGCTGAAATTCAAAGCGAGGCAACTCAGGCCAGGGACTCAGCCCAATCCAAGAAGATTCTAGCCTTCCCTGTAATACATAGGCGTGACAGGGCAGGGGCAGTCGCCAGTGTGCGGGAATCCCTACATTACAGGGAGTTACAGGATCTATGCAAAGCAGACGAGGAGCATGGTAGAGGCTCCCATTTTTTCAAAAACTTGTTTGAAGCCACCTTCACCACCCATGTCATGGTGCCCCATGACATCAAGAACATTATGAACTGCCTCCTCTCCCCAGCAGAATACATGCTGTGGGAGAGACAGTGGAAAAAACATCTTAAACAATTGGCAGACTCATACACATAAGATGCTAACAAGTGAAATTTAACATTAGAATGAACAATTGGCGAGTGAAGGTGACTTTCAAAAGTCTCGGGACCAAGCCTGAGACCTACCAGGATGAGGCAACCTTACAGGACATTGCTAGTGCTGCAAAGATATCTCTTTCTACTACCCTGATGACAAAATGCCAACACAGTGCTTCAGAAATATCAAGCAAGGGGAAAGGAAATCTTTCATTAAACACATAGATAAGTTAAAATTGGCCATTGAAAAACAAATAGAGTGCCTGCAGGCAAAAAAGGAAATGCTGGTAAAAATAGCTACGGCTAATAAATGCTAACACAGAATGTATGGCAGTTTTAAGGGCCCTTCCCCTTGACCCTGAACCAACAATTGACCAAATGGCAGAAGCCTTCACCAAGCACGTCTCCACTTCCACTGAGAACACTGTGGCCCTTGTGGTTGCTAAAGGGGTAGCAGAAGGACTATCTGGTGCATATGAAGCAGAAGTGAACAAAGATAGCAGCCACTGTTTCAATTGCGGCAAACCTGGGCATTTCTTTAAAGACTGTCTGAGACACATTTTTTACAAAACCAATACCAAGCACCCAACCACCAATGGTTACTGAGACAGAGCTGGCATTTGGGAAACTTCAAGCAGAGTGCAGGACAGCCCTGCGCTCCGACAGCAAATCAAATGCTGCATCATTCCATTTCCAGCAGCAAGGCCTACCATCCTGCCTCCACAAGGACCCTTGTCACAAATCCCCAACCACATCCAGAAGACATGACATAGGGAGCGATTCAGGTAGGAACCCGGTGCCAGCTGGTGACCAGATTTTCTATACATCTAAGAAGTGACTGTGTTTATAAAATCCCCACAGGGAAATGTGGGCCACCAGATGGTCCCTCCAATATTCTAATCCTTGGGGATCCTTCTAATTCACCAGGACAAATCTACATTATTCTGGAAGTCCAAACTGTATACCCAGGAGACAAGATTTTTGTCTCCTTGGCATACACAGACCCACCTTACTATTTACATAGTCAGACTCCTGTGGCACAAGCTTTTTTATTACCATCAAACTGTCCAGAACAGGTTCCCCTCAATCCTACCACAATAAGGCTCAGGCTGTGGGCTTCAAGAAACCTATTATAGAGTGTAGCCATTTCTGCATGGGGAAAAAGATCCATCGCCCAGTCATGCTTGACACCGGAGTGGACGTCACCATCATTGCCCGTTCCGAGTGGCCAGCCAATTGGGAATTACAGCCTGTGGCAGGGATGATTTTGAAGACTGGAGGAGTTGTGGTCTCTATGAGGAGCAAGCAAAATGTCATCATAGAAGGACCCAAGGGAAAAATGGCAACTGGCCATTTGTTGTGAGGGCACCAATCACCCTCTGGGGGAGGGATCTCTTATCCCAATGGCAGGCCTCTTTGCACATTCCCAGCAGGGATTTTTAGTAGGGGTCACTGAAAAGCGTGCCAAGCTTACCATCCCTCAGCTTACCTGGAAACAGCACCATCCAGTGTGGGTTGATCAGTTGTTCCTATGTGACACCAAACTGCAGGTATTGGAAGCCCTTGTGGAGGAACAGGTCACCAAGGGACGCTTCACAGAAACTAACAGCCCTTGGAATTCCCCTGTTTTTGTTTTGCAAAAACCAGGCAAAGACAGGTGGAGGCTCCTCCACGATCTTAGAAAAATAAATTATGTCATCAAATATATGGGCCCCCTCCAGCCCAGCATGCTCTTACCTTTCATGCTTCCTTGGGACTGGAAGCTTTCAATTATAGACATGAAGGACTGCTTTTTTAACATCCCCCTCCACCCCCGAGATGCCCCAAGATTTGCATTTTCTGATCCCTCCCCGAACAGACAGGCACCCCTAAAAAGGTACCACTGGCTTGTTCTCCCACAAGGAATGAAAAATTCTTCCACCATTTGCCAGTGGTAGGTAGCCCACATCCTGTCCCCAGTGAGGGTCCTGTTCCTAAATGCAATCATATTGCATTGGACGGATGACTGTTGGGAAGGTAGAATTAGAAAGAAATTATAAATATGACTCTGTAGCCAGAAAGGCTAAGGAAGAAATACAAATGATAGCACGGTTTGAATAATTCAAAGAAACCGGGCTGGTATGCCAGAACACATTCTTTCCTGCAATAAAACCAAGCTGAGACCCCTCTTCCCAGCCTTATAAGGAAAGCTCTGAAGGACCCCAAGATAACTAAAAATATGCAAAAACTGCGATTTCTATAGGTTGCACACAAATGTTACTGTATTAGTATACTTAGAAAGATTGGTTAGTAAAGGAATAGAATATTCAAAGGTATAGGTTATATAAGTAATTGCAAAAGAGATTTCGCTCTCTTGGTTTTCTTTGTCTCTCTTAGCTCTTACTACTCTCTTACTACGCTCTCTTGGCTCTCTTGGTTCTCTTGGTTCTCTTAGCTCTCTCTTTTAGCCCTGTTGGTCTCTCTTGTCTCTCTTGGTTTTCTAAGCTCTCTTAGTCTCTCTTGGCCTTCTTGCCTCACGCCTTCTACACTCTTGACTCACTTTCTTTTTCCCCAGCTCTCTCACTTCTGTTCTGTTACTCTCTTTCTTAGCAATCTTAAGTCTTGAACTCATGTATTCATATTTTATCCTCTTTTGTATTGTTCTCTCTGAGCCTGCTTTGAGCTCTATCTGCTGGCTCATAGCAGGCTCCCTCTCTCTCTCTATCCCACGCCCTGAAATAAACTTCTAACACCTAACTCGTTTATAGAGGTCTTTGCCATGTCTCAGATCGTCCCCAGAAAGCGTCTCCTACAGATGACATCCTGATCTATGCCGCTGATAAAAACTATTTAAAACAAACTCTATATAAGACAATAAAGACAATTGAAGACACTGGGTCCGAAATCCGCAAAGACAAAATCCAGTACACCTGCCCATGGAACTACCTGGGACTTCAGATTTGTAAGCAGATCTTTGTATCCCAGCAGCTGACCATTGAGAATGAGCCAAAGACCCTGCGAGATCTACACCAGCTCTGCGGGTCCATGAATTTGGTACATCCCCTGCTTGGGATCATGACAGAGGACCTCGTGCCACTCTTCAATCTGCTCTGCGGCAGCGAGGACCTTGACTCACCATGCACCCTCATGCTGGAGGCCCGAGAATCCATTGTCAAGGTCCAGGAGGCACTGTCTTCATGGCAAGCCTACCATTATGAGCCCAGCCTGACCTTTCAATTGATTGTCCTGGGTAAGGCCCCATGCTTGCACGCACTCATATTTCAATGGGACATGGCATTGAAAGATCCACTCATTATGGAGTGGATCTTCACAGATAATCAACCAACCAAGACTATCACTACTCTGCAGGAAATCATGGCTGAACTCATTAAAAAGGCAAGAGCCCATCTCCGCGCTGTTGCAGAGTGTAAATTCACATTCCTTTCATTCGCATTTTCCTTACATTGACAACTGGAGATTTGGAGCCTTTGCTCCAGACCAACGAGAGCCTTCAATTCACTCTTGATAGCTACTCAGGCCAGATTTCTATACACTCACCTGGCCACAAATTATACAAATCCACATTCAATTTGGTCCCTGAATTATTACTTAGCAAAACATTGCTCAAGGCTCTGACTGTTTTTACTGATGGCTCAGGGAAATCCCACAAGTCAGTCATGACTTGGAGGGACCCCAGGACACAGAAGTGGGAGTCTGATGTCCAAGTGGTTGAAGGATCACCACAGATCGCAAAACTGGCAGCCATTGTCAGAGCTTTTGTAAAGTTTCAAGAACCTTTTAACTTAGTAACTGATCTAACCGAAATTTGTATAAATTGCTTTCTAAATATGCCTCATCTCCCACAGAAAGCAACCATATTATATCATGCATGTGAGGTCACACACCAACCTCCCAGGCACCATCGCAGAAGAAAATAGGAGAGCGGATGCATTAGCCATGCCTGCTGGAGCAGCCATTGTCCCTGACATTTTCGCTCAAGTGAAATTGTCACACTCATTTTATGATCAAAATGTCCCTGCATTAATAAGAATGTTCAAATTACCCAGAGATCAAGCAACAACAATTGTTGCCATCTGTCCCAATTGCCAGTCCTTTCAAATCCCAGCTATGAGTTACGGAGTAAACCCCCGAGGCTTTAACAGCTGCCAATTATGGTAAACTGGTGTTACACATATTCCCTCTTTCAGGAGAGTAAAGTATCTCCATGTTTCAGTGGACACATTTTCTGGTTAAGTGTTTGCCTCAGCCAACACAGGAGAAAATGCCAAACATACCATCCAGCATTTTCTCCTTGCGTTTGCTACCCTGGGAGTCCCACAGCAAATAAAAACTGACAATGGGCCTGCTTACACCTCTCACAGATTGAGGGACTTTTTCAATCAGTGTGGGGTGAAGCACACCACAGGCATACCTCACTCTCCCACAGGGCAATCAGTCATGGAAAAGACACATCAGAACCTCAAGAGAGTCCTTGATTAGCAGCGGGGAGGAACAGAGATCATCCCTCCCATTGAGAGGATCTGTAAGGCTTTGTATGTTATGAATTTTCTAAATTGTTCACCTACAGAGCCTGACTCCCCTGTAATATGGCACTTCTCCAATTCGACCCAAGCTAAATTCACAAAGAAGCCTCCAGTGCTGATCAAGGACTCTGAATCACAACAAACATCAGGACCTTTCCCACTGATTACCTGGGGAAGATGGTATGCTTACGTGTCCACACCATCTGGTCTTAAATGGCTCCCAGGAAAAAATATAAAACCATACTTAGGCTCTGCAAAACCTGCACCAGAACCAAATCAATCACAGACTTCTGAGACCCACACAGGTCCATCGACAACACAAGCCACCACCTGGAGACGGAGACATCACTGGAGTCCACCAAATCGTCCTGCCACCAGAGCCCAAACAAGATCCAAGCCAACACCCAGATGAAAACTGTGAAGCTGCAATTTTTCAAACAAAGCTCCTCTAACTCCCTTCTCCTTTCCCTTCCTTTTCCATATCCTCCTCCTTCCACTAAGCCTTTACCCATATGTTATCCTCCCTTCTTAATTGCACTGAAATGCACCTCAATGCTGCTGCTGGTGACTGGTCATGCGTCCCCTCTGCACAGAATGACCTCACCAGCAAATAACTACTTC
Source organism: Parus major (assembly GCF_001522545.3). Lineage (NCBI taxonomy): Eukaryota > Metazoa > Chordata > Aves > Passeriformes > Paridae > Parus > Parus major. The sequence goes on from NC_031770.1 coordinate 29,590,408, forward strand.
AACCCCAATACCTGCTTTTTTTATATAGTTTTTTAAAGAAAAAGCAGTGAGAGAAGAGAAGAAAGGGGAAAAAAATAACCCCCCTTCAAAATCAGAGTTAATCTTTTTATATTCTATTATAGCATATGGGAATCAAAGCCATCCTTGATTTCTTGACCTTCTGGATGCTTCTGAAAATATCAGTCCTGGATGCCTGGCTGGTAGCACAGCCCAAAGAAAATATATGGCTTACCCTTGCAAAGACTCTTAAGCAAGATCATATGTGCTTGTCCATGGGCAGTGCCACCAACCCTCTGTCATCATGCCTGGTAGGGGTTCCTTTGAAGCCCCACGAATACCAATTCATGGGGAAAGTACCCAACCCGGTAGATACTTGGGACGAGTGGACAAGGATCTTGCCTCAGGTACCAGAGGAACCCCAGGAACTGGAGCTTTTGGGGTCCTCCAAGGCCACCTACTGAGTAAACTTTGACTATCGCTCAGTAGGCAAGGCATAGCTTGCCTCCAAATATAGGGTAATCCAGACAAAGAAAAATGTTTCGCCAAACAATAAAATTCATAATCAATTTAAGTGGTGCAATTACACCAGCAGCATACAGTTCGCCTCCTCTCACCATCCCAAAATGCTATCCCAGGGAGTGTTCTTGATCTGTGGGGATAGAGTGTGGGCAGGAATCACCTGCTGACTCCAGGGAGGTTGCTTCACACTTGGTCAGCTTACCATTCTCACTGCAAATTCAACCCTGATTTAAGATGGGCAGAAAAGAAATGAATTGGCCAGCCAAAAAAGAGAACTCACTCAATTAGATGAAAACCACAATAGCCAAATTGAAGATTAGTCCTATACAAAGAGGGTAGTGATGTCAGCTTCTTTACCTTGGGGACCTGCTACTAAAGCCTTTGGTGAGCTTTTGCTTGGTAAACAGGTCAACTTAACCTCCTCTGTACTGAGTGACCTTCTGGCTGATGAAGAGACGGTCAGGCATGCAACGCTCCAAAACTGAGCTGCGATAGACTTCTTGCTCCTTGCCCAGCTACACAGCTGTGAGGAGTTTGATGGACTGCACTGCTTCAACTTAACCAGCCACAGTGAAGGCATACACACACACATCCAAACTATGCATATCCACAATATGGTTCAGGAACTCAGAATGGAGAAAGAGCCCAAATGGTTTGAAGGCCTTTCTGAAAGTTGGAGACTCAAAGGATGGGTTGCCTCCCCCTTGAAAAATATTTTTTAGATCCTTTTAATTATCATTATTTTCTTATGTGTGTTTAGCTGTTGCAAAAGGTTAATTGCAAAGTCTCTGGGAGAAGCTTTTTTTATTAAATAAAGGAGGGGGAGTTGTGGGGCAAAAAAAATCAGCCAGCAAAGAAGTTGTGGCACTCCTCTGGAAAGCCTATCCTTAAGCAGGATACTTTTCCTCATAGTGAGATAGTATCCTACCCAGAGACCTTTGCAAGTTATATATTTATCTATTGTATCCCTTTTTTTTTACTCCCTGTCACTTCACCAAGTTACTTGTATCCCATTTGTTACTAGTTTCTTTCCACCCCTCTCTTTCCCTTATATCAACCCCAGGTTTTTTTTCCCTTGCTGGAGGAGCTGCTGTTCCTGGCTCCTTTCCCAGAGGGCCCTGCTTTTAATAAAGGCTTGTGCTCTGTGGAATGCCATACAGTGCTTCAGTCCCTCTCTGTGTCACCTGAGAGCTGCTGCTGGGCTGAGATGACAATCACTTGCCAGGCTAGGGACATGCCTGTGCTCCTGGGCTGTCTTTTTAAAGACGCTTCTTCAGGGAGGTCGCAGCACCCCTACCGTCTATCCCGCTGCAGCAGCTTGACATGTATTTTCAGAGGAAAAGTTTTCTCTCTGAATGAACCTGCTCTGCAAAAGACTTATGTTTTCACCTCAGTTCACCCTTAAAATCTACTTTTGAGGGATTGTCTCATCTTACAGCATAATAATCATCAGCATTTAAAGCAGTATAAACCAGCATCACTGTTTAAAGGCAGTGGTTTCCCTGTGCCCAAAGAATGGTGGTGATTTTCTCACCCAGACCTCACTCTCCTTGTCTCTTTATGATTTACAAGGCACTCATACTATCAGCACTGCAAGCCAAACAGCCTTACTCTCAGATGCAAAATCAAACAGGAAAAATGCATGACAGGCTAAGTGTTGCTGTGAAGCAGACACAAATGCAGCACAGCTCACAGTACGACGTAAGAATAATCAGAGTTTTCCACCATCTTAGAAGTGAGTAGTAATAAAATCTTATACACTGTATAAAATTAATTACCAGTATCAAAATGTTAAGCTAGGAGTCAAATATGTTACTCAAAAGAAGCAAAGACTTGAGTACTTCAACAGCTGGAGGAATAGCCCCTCAATTTTCCTCATCTACGCTCCCTTCCATACAGCTCATGATTTTTCACCTTTTGCAACCACAGTGACCTTGAGGCCAAAGGATTCATGTGATAAACTCATCAATTTCCCACATAGTACATTCTAAAGCCTCACACAAACTGCTGCATCCATTTCACACATGCCAACTTGACCAGAAAATACCCTTCAGAAACAGATCTAATCTTGACTTGAAGACTCCAAGTGACCAAGAATCCACTGCACTCATGCTAGCTGCTACTGTGGTTTATCACCCTTGGTACTGAATTCTTCATTTATTTCTAGTCCAAGTTAAATTAGCCATACAAATGACTTTGTTTAAAAGTAACTACCTTGCAAAACATGAAGTATGTCACAATAGTTCTAATTAATAAGATGGATCTGAAGTAACTAAAATTTTATCTGCCTTAGTTTTCCCAAGATAACAGGTTTGTTAATATTTATGAGGTTAGACAACTTTTCAGTCTTTCCACAAAACTGGTGGATGCATATCAGATCAAACAGATAGGAGTTACTAGTGAAAGCAAACAGAAGTTGAATTTTTCATAGATTGCTATCATTACATACCACGACACTGTTGTGGAGCCTTGCAAAGGAAGTCTAGCTCCTCCACCCCATGGCCATTAAGTGGGTTTCTGATAAAGAAGCCAGTTGTCCTTTAGCCTCAGATTATGCAGACATGTTAGACAGTTTTATCTTCATTTGCATTTTTGAAACCATTGGTTTGTACTTGTTGCTATCAGCTTCCTTACCTTTTCATTATACATAACCATTGCAGTTATTTTAGCCACCACTTCCATTTCTTACCAGAACAGTTTAAGTTCTGAGAAGATACCTGCAGAGCTGGAGGTAGTCATGCTTATAGTATCCCCCAATATCTTCTCAAAGTTAAAAGTACTTGTTCTTTTTATATTATGTTTTCCTTCCACACAATTTTTACTTTTTCACCTTTGCAGCTTGCAGATGGTAGTTTACATTCTGTTTTCTACTTTTCCAATTGGAAGGCATGAACTAGGTAAACAAGTCAGAATCTGTAGATGGAAGTGCTGTAGTATCAGGGCTGTGGATCACACCTGCTTTTAGAGATTGGTAAAAATTTTCATGCCTGAACACATTGCCCAAAAAAATATGTATGCTCCTTGTAGCTACCCAAGTAGCACACTGCTGTACTGCAGACAACAGTCCCTTTTCCACCTCAGGCCTCTTCTTTGCTTTAGCATTGTAGATTATGAGCGCAGAAAGTTCACTGAAGCACTTAGATTTAAAATAGGTAAATAAGACACTGTATGTGAAAGTCCTACTCAAACATCACTCCATAGATATAAGTAAAAACACTTATTACCCAGTTAGAATTAAAAGTACTAAGAAAGGAAAACAAAGTAAAGGCCAGCTCCAAAAACAGGCTGGAAATGGCAGAAACATAAAAACCCTTGTGTTCTAACAACCTGCAGGAATAGCTTCTGTTCAGGTCCTAAGATGCATCCTGTAGGGCAACCAAAATTTATTCAGATGCAGTAAGTCCTTCTGCATACAAACCTCCTGCAACATCCTTTATACAACAACCTCCAATTATTGAAATAAACAAGTCAGAAAATAATGAAGTTAAATCCTTTACAATTCCTGTATCCAAAATAATACGTCATTCAGCTATATACAGTGTTTAAAAAAGGAGGGGAAAAAATAGACAAAAAGACATTTTTATTGGCTTTTCAAAACCAAAAAAAAAATCACTAATGATCATTACTGCAATATAGTGAAGCTCCAGGTGAGCCCAGAATCTCTAAAGGCTAATCACTGTATAAAAAAGGGGGTGGGGGGAGGCAGGGGGAAGGGAGGAGGGCCAGGATCATTCTAAAAACCTTAATTTTAACTGGAGTTGTTCCAAAGTATCCATTTTATGGAATTCAAGGGAGGAAACAACACAGCCAGAAAAGGCAGTAACTGACTACATGGAGGACAGGAAGACAACATTGGCCAGAACTGGGACATGCTCCCTAGAAGAGCCCACTAGATGAGCAGCTTGGGCAAGCAGACAAACACACAGCAGACAGGTGCTTTGTTTCTACCAGAATTTTTAATGGAAAGGACACTAACTCACAGAACATTTCTCTTGTCAGATTCCTTGGACCAGAAATGGTCAAAAACTTAAGAAGGCGCCAGGGTAGAGGAAAAGACAGATGAGAGGGAAAGGCAGCTAAAGAGAAGATAATTTAGACAAGACCAAATAGTCTGACACTCACCATTCCCAACTGTTCAAATAGTTTATTTTCCAGTTTGGATCATAAAACTAGATAAAAGCAAAGCATTGCAAAATAAGCACAAAGCATTTAGATATCAGTGGTAGTAGAAGTTGAATATTTCCAGGCCAGCTGCCTGTCATCCCATACTTGAGTGTTCCAAACTTGTTGTTTATAACTGTAAATCTTTCCATGCAAGATAGTAAAAGAAAAAAGGAAACACTATCCCAAGGTCCAAATCTGGACATTTCTCATCAGCTACAAGATGTTCCACCAGACTTGATGAGAGGATACAAAGACATTTAACACTGATCTTGAGACACCTGTGCTTCTTTCCTCACCTGACTATTCCATTCTCTAGCTCTGGAAGAAAGCTTTTATTTGAAAGCTCAAACACCACATCAGCAAAAAAGAAAACTTATTAGTGAGCCACAAGCTACAGTTAGACAGATTCCTCGTCATCAATAACCACTGTCTTGGATGGCACCTCTCCCTTAACTGCTCAGACTAACCACGAGTACTGCAGCAACAAGATGGACAGCTTGCTCCGCACATTCTCCTCTAACCATGTAAAGAACTTTGAGTACAAACCCCAAAGAGGACCCCCAAGTACTTTCTGCAGCTGAAAGCACGTACTTTCCACCCATCCTGACACAGGAATTAATCTTCTGTTAAAAAACATTTGATTCTGACTGGATTTTCCAAGAGCTTCCTTACAATACACCATACACACCCCTCAAGACAAAAAAAAAAAAAAAAAATACCCCACCCCAGAAACCCCATCATCCTTCTAGGAAGAGGAAGAGCATGTTGGAAGATCACAATAAAGGTCCAAAGACAAGACTGCTGTTCACATTTGGAAAGTCTGTGATGCCCTTTTGCAAAAACTAAGTAGTAGTCAAAGCTGCAATAACACAAGACATTTCAAAATATTAACATTACAGAAAATTAAGTCTACTAATATAAGAGCTTCCTCTAGAATTAATATGTCGGGGAAGAAATTCATCCATGTACTCATTAGCCTATTTCCTTACTCAATGTTTAATTGCTGGTGTGATCTTGTAAAGGTCTATCTGAGGCCAATCCAAAGTGATTTTATGTCTACTGGACAGAGATTTATTAGACGTTTTCACCTCAAAAAAAAAGTTTGGATCAGTGAAATGCTACAGTAAATTGAGTTTATAACTAATTAAGATGGATGAATGGTGGCAGAGTGTAAAGAAGGCAGGAGGAAGGAGTAAGAAAAAAGCTTCATTCAACCATTACAGGATGTCCCACCACTCATTTAGTATAAGCAACAAGTAGGAAAACAGAGCAGGAAATAGAGAGCTCTGACAGCTAAATGACCCACTGGCATTGAGGTTACCTTACACAAATAAATAACTAAGTGGCCCTGCTTGAGCAAGAAGGTTGAACCAGATTATATCCAGAGGTTCCTTCCAACCTCAGCCATTCTCTGGTTCCAATGTCATTTAGGTATCAAAACAAGTGAGACGTCAAGAAATGCAGTTTCCAGCTCCAGCTTTGTTTCCTGCAATTTAAAACCATCTCTGCTATTGCAAGGCTATTAAGTTAAGAGTTCAAATTATCAAGATAACATTCCTTTATCATTACATCTTATTAGTAAAAAAATCAATTTTATTTTACTCAGCTTAAATAGCCTTATTCATTGCCACCAAGTGTCTTGATCCCCAAAGAGCAATGAACAAATACAGAGCGTACAACTAAATAGTTACAGAATCATTCTACAATTTTTTTCTAGCAGAAATTTCTCCTCTAACTAACTATTGTTAATTAAAAGATAAAATTGCTGCTCCTTGGAAGCCCATAGGGAGAAAAGATGAGTGCAGTGAATGCAGGTTTTTCAAGTTTCCTGTCAACTTTTATCAATTCAACTAATACAAAGGATTGGCAGGGTCTAGGCACAAAGCACATCTATCACAACAATAAATGCGATGGCATATCATTTTCTGAAATACTGTTTGAACAGGATGTTTCTCACTACCTTTATATCTGAAAGCCATCCATACCACCTGTGATGCTCTGTATTTCATTTAGAGAGGTCATACATATTAAGGATTTAGGTCTTTTTGAAAGAAGTTGACTACAAACACAATTTATTTGCTGTGCAATTTGTAACAGTGCCACTGTAAACAGCACAGAACAGCATCCTGTCTTTCTTTTCCTCCACAGTGTACTCTGCCTGCAGTGTTGCTGAAATAAAAAAGGAATGGGATCTTTTTGTTATTCTTAGAGTGATGCATTTCAAATGGTACTTGATGAACTTGTCTTCATTAAGAAACAATAATGAAAAGGGCAGTATATTAGAGAATATCACAGCATCTAACAAAAGCAAAGACCGATTGCTATTTCAAATAATTTATACCAAATAATACACTTTTCATTTTCCCATCACAAAGGAAAATTCATTCTGCATATAAAGCTTTATACAACAGAACAACTTTATTTGCGAGGAATAGGATGATGATGGAGATTGACCTAAGTGGTTATCACTGATCTAGTGATATATGGCTGTATATATTATTTGTAACCCATCCACAGCTCTACCAACATCCTTTTAGAGGTGACTTAGGAAGATGCTTAAGTGCTTTACAGGATCTAATTCCTTCCACAACAGCAGTAGCACCTCTGATGATTTTGGGGTATAGGAGAGGGAATGTTAACTTCCTAGGTATTGGTGTTCCCCTCACACTTCATACTTCCTACTCAATTTCACATACTCAAGCAGAGTGAAAAATTCAAGCACTGATGCTTACGTTCTCACTCTCTCTGAAAGGTACAAAATGTGGATTTCTGTGTGCAGATCTCTTCAGCGCAATATAGAGAAGCTTCTGTAGAGAAGTGACAGCCATAAAGGCAACATATTTCTGGACTTTGCATATATGACAGGTACTTCGCTCTGCCACCCTATTCCAGCTCTCAGGGTACTACTTTGAGCCTGAACAACCCAAAGATCACGTTGGGATGAGTAAATTAATAGTTTCATAAAGTAGTCATTGAATAGAACATTCTGTAACCTATAAACCAGGACTTTTGAGTTTCCTGGTTCCCCCCCTCCAATTAGACAAAGACATCTGATATTCCACAAGGCTTTTTACACCCAACCCTTTCTGCATATCAAAATTACTTGCAGCAAGCCCTATGTTTATTTGATACAGTTTATTTCACACAGAAGAAAACATAGTTTCACAATAGCTTCTGTACATCATTCTATACATGTCAGAGGAGAAACAAAGTTACCAATTTCCATCCTGAAGAAGATCCATGAATAAGTTACTGCATCGCCAGAAGCCTTTGCATGTCGGGAAATGAATCTTGTGAAACAGGACTGCAGGTATCAGGCACCTCAGTCTCTCCAAGAAGATTTGAAATATAACAAGAACTACATTTTCACACCACAGCTTAGTAGTTACATTAAGCCTATACTTCAGAATTTCCACCAGGCACCTGCACAAACTAGAAGAAGCAACAAACACCCTAAGGGAGTAAGTCTTCTGCCTTTATTTTACCTGCAATAGTTCAGAGACAGTCTCCTTTACAGGCAAGAGCAAAAACACCTGCTGAGTTGCTGACAAAACACATGGCACACTGTGCCTAGGATTTATCATCTGCTCAATGAAAAGCTAGGAGAGAGACAAATATCACAGGAGTATGTTAGACAGAAGTAGATAGTTATTCTAATGTCTCCAACCCTTCCCTGGCGTTGTGGCTTTAGAGATGGACTGCAGCACAGAAAGTAGTATTAAGCCACATCCACCAAGGCTCCTCCTAAGATGAACATCAAATGTTTTCCTGTATGCTTTGTGTATACATGACCTCAAATGTAACAAGTGACTTAAAAAACAGTCTCCCCATCTAACTGAGCCCAAACCCTTTGTCCTTTGCTCTCCATTAAAAGCTGACTATGTCATCTTGAAAAACATTAAAGACTTGGTGATAAGATCTTTGAAATTACAGGGATATATCATACCCCCTCACCTACTATCCTCCTAATGCCTTATATAGAGCAAATTTCAAATTAAAAAAGAGATGTTCTAGAATGCCCAAGAAGTTCAGTTCTGTTTTAGAGTGATTTTCAAGTTTGCTTTGGTTTGATTGGGTTTTTTTGAAGGTGGTCAGAGGTTTTGACAGCCATGAAAGGTAATAAAGTAATCCTCTGATTTATCTAATCTATAAGGTTCTTGGAGAACTGTGGCCCTATTGCTGCAGTTGAGAAGTCATCTGTAACAGCTACAGCTGGTCCGTAAGCAGCACAGATAAACCTGCTATAACAGACACCAACTCAACCAGCCTAAGCTTGTTTGAGAATATTAGTAAACAAGTCCCCAGCTATCATAATGATAGGCCAGATTCAAATTCAAACAGGACCCCAGCCAATCCCATTCAATCATTGAATGCAGACATATTATTGGCCAGCAAGATGGGTGGTGTTAAGAATCCAGCAATCAGGTGTGTAAGTATGGGAAATTTGAAGCTGCTATAAGAAAAGGCGCCCAAAAATAAACTGTGGCTGTTGCTGCATGAACTTTGGTGTGTTCAATTGCATGCAGTCTCAAAAACTGCGATAGTTGCCTATTTGTCATCTATCCTTTATGTCTCCCAGTCACACTCTATATATCATAAAGTCCAATTACACTCATAAGGGTTTCTTTCAGATGTCAAGAAAGATTTAATTGCTAGAAGAGATGAGCATATGCAAAATTTGACTCTGTCTGGTTACATGAGAAATAAACTCTCTGCAAGCCAGTTGTAAAAACAGCAGAGCTGCAACTGAACAACTGGAATATGCTTGAAGAAAAAGAAAAGTGTTCAAAATTAAATACTTAAGGATGAATGCAGCATCCAGGAGTGTTGTAGTTTAGGACATAGCGGAGTGGAAGATACCGGGATGTAACGGGAAGCTATTAGACCCCCCCCCCTGTTAGGATAGCAAGGCCCTTTGCAATTAGCCAATAGCACCCAGGTGTGATGTATGTAGATGGGAGTAACACAGTGGACCCAGGCTACAAAATGTTAAGTTTCCCTGCAATAAATCACCATTTTTGCCATCCATCACATTGATGCAGTGGGATATGGACCACGTGGCTGAGGATAGCCGCCCGTGCTGGCTCCAGCCAGGGTACCAGCCTTGCTTGAACCCCAACATATGGTGCCGAAACCCGGGAGGAAGAAAACTGGGACAAGAAGAAAGCAAGGATACCCTGAGACGAGGAGCAGCGGTCAAGATAGTGAGTCTATTCTTGACGGGAATCCTGGGCCCAGAAGGATGATGGAATCATCGAAAAAGGTTAGATTGTAAGTTGTAAATTAATTAAGTTGTAAACCTAATTCACTTATTATTACAAGGCTTTGGGTTGTAGAAGTCGTAAATGAGTTTGTAAAGTTTATCCACCCTAAGGTGTGGGACAGATGTGCTAAAATCTTCGCTGAAGAAATTTGAGAAACGACAAGGAACTGTTTGCTGGCTACCCTGAAATTCAGGGTCAGAATTTTACAGCCCCCAGACGAGAGAAGCTCAACTGAGCCGAAGGGGGGTTGAAAGTCCCCTCGGTCCCAAAATTCTTGTGTGCTCTGGAAGAAACAACAAAAAGCAAGAGACTTTTGGAAAAAGTTAACAAAAAAGCCAGGAGTGCCGTGGAAAAAGCCCAGAGAGAAACCTCCTCCCTGGTGTCTAAAGATGGCGCAGAGAAAAAAGTTGTAGAGCGGGAAAAATATGTCTTTAACAAAGGACAAAGACTGGCCTTGGAAGGTAAGCACGATTGGGGGGTTGAGAAAGATAATGTGTGGGAGACAGTGAGAGATGGGTACGAAGGCACAGAGATTGGAATGCAAAAAAGGGGGGAGGGCAGGAGCCAGGGCGGAGTGGAACCAGGGGTAGAGGGAAAGGTGGGATGGAGGAGGAGTGGAACCAGGGTGGGAGGGAACAGCCCAAGAAAAAGGCACAGCAAACAGGAAGTAACCAGCCAGTTTTGACTTTAACCAAGACACGAGCGGTTCACCCCCCCTCCCCCCAACTCCCTCTCTGACAAGCGCCGGGATAATAGCGAGTTTGCTACAAAGTCATGATTTTTTGAGTTTTTAAAGGGTGTTTATGTACCCTTTTGGAGTTAATTTTGTGTTTTAAGTAATTATGAATTTATGTAGTTGGAGTTTTCAGAGTTTTTCTCAGATTTAAAAAGTAGCTTTAGAGTTTAGAAAACACACATGGCTGAATGCTGTTGCCATGGCAACCACCGGTGAAACAAGTAACAACAACTTCAGTGAAACCACAGAAACCAAAGCAACAAAGCAAAAGAAAAACAACAAAAAGCTGGACATTTTAGAGAGAGATAAAAAAGAGAGAGTTTTAATTAGACAGTTTAAAAATTAGAAGCTTTATAAATTGTATTGTTTATAAATCAGCAAATTGTTATAATTAAAATTGGGTTTAAAAATAAGTTTTCATTGAATGAAGTGTCTTTAAAAATAGATAAAAAAGTTTAAATGTTGTATTTCTGTATCCCAAGAAACTTAAAAGATTTTTATTTTGTTTTAGTAATCTTAAAGTTATGTTAATCATATATTACCCATTTGCTGAGTTTTTTGACAATTTTAATAAGGAAATTTTAATGTGAATATTTTTGTTATATAAAACATATAACTGCATATATACCAATTTGGATTTTAGTTTAAAAATTGAACTTGATGTTTTTGAGAAGTGCTACAAATGCTGAGTGACAGCTTGCCAAATCCTCTGTTTTTATAGTTTTTTTTTTGAGAAGCTGCACTTTAAAATCTTAACTAATTTGAGCATATACTAGGCAAATTCTTGTTGTGAATGAGTGTTTTTGGTAACATTTGCAGTTATTGTGGGTTATTTTCAAAGCTAGATAACATGGAATTGTGATATATTTGTTACATTTTTATAATTTTTATTGTGAATTTATGTTACTATTGGCTTAAATATTTTTTAGTTAAGTTGTATAACTTGGATATTTTTTAAAAATTAAGTTTTGTTATTCTCTTTTGTTATAAATAATAATTATTAAGTTTAAATTTTGTTTAGTTTGAATTGTTTTATGTTTTATTAGAAACACTTGTCTAAATTGCAAAGTATAGTTGTTTTCCTAGAAATATGAAGATAGCCACAACTGAAACTGATGAACACCTGCTTGTAGACAGAAATGGATGCTGTCTGTGACACCCTTGATTTCATTGAGAGCTCTATTGGTTGTTGCAATTTCTACAGTTTTGTTTGTTATAGCTTTCTTATTTTTCAGTATTTACAAAATTTCAAGAAGATGTACCATTGCTAAGGATTAGCTGCCATAGAAGAGGCTTCAAATTAAACCAACTGCTGAATGATTTAATTAGTCTGGTACCTAAGGTTTTTAATCATTTGCTTTGTACAAATGCATTTTAACACTTGCTGTGCTGTAAGCATCTCATAGCTGTTGCTATTGAAAACCTTGTTTTAAAAATAAGTTAAGAAGCATCTTTCCAGTTTAAAGTCTAAGACCCTGGCCAAGTCTTAACTTTACCTGGACAGAATGTTTATCAACAGATCCAGATGTTCTTGTACCAAATTAGTATTTGAGTCGCTTTTTAACTCAACAATTTGACCCTATTAATACGACAGCTGGATCAATTTTAAAGTGAGCTTGGAGAACCATTTCCGGAGATGATAATGCAATCCTTCACTGATGATTTTTGTCTCTATTTGTTTATTAACTATGAGATGCTGGTGCAGTGTTTTAATAATTAATAGTACTTTTATATTAATTGATTTTCAACTGCTATAGGTTTTTACTAATTATGTATAAGGTTTTGTGTTAATGTTAAACAGAAATACATCTTATTTTTATTTTTTTAAGGAAAAGGGGGGAAATTGATACCCTAAAAGCATTTGATTAGTGTAATTCATTAACTTCAAGGAGAGAAGTGCCTGTGTTTTGTTGGCAGGTTCAGAAAGGTCACCTGTCCATCTGACCAGACTGTCCGCCTCTGAACACACAAAATCCAGTGAACAGAGAGGTCATCACACAGCCTTGGTACTTCAGACATGGATCAGAAGTGGACCTGTCAGGACACAGTTTGGTCTGAACACTATGCAGACAGTTGTCAACAGAAATTGTATGTTGTTATTATGACGTGGTGTCTCTATCATTTCAGTTATCCTTTGTTTTAAGATTTAGAAAAGTTTGAAGAACAACTTAAACATCAAAGCCCTCAGTCACCGATTAGCTGCCAGCTGACATCATGAGAGCAGTGAACATTCCAGGACTGAATCACTGAATCGTGTTAGAGAAATTCTGTAGAAGATTTAGGAGGTGTAGAGACTCCATCTAACTATATACAAAGCAAATTGTAATTGTGTGTTTATTTTTCTAGCAAATTGCTTTTACGCTTAGATTACATATATACCAGAACATGTATGTTAAAAGTAGTTAGATAATAGTTTAAGATAAAGTGTTTAGCCTGTGTAGTAATTGTTATGTTAGTATAAAATATAAGTATTTTCCTTTAAGATGTAGTGTAAGTATTTTTGAAGGTTCATTTAACGTTAAAGTTTTAGCTGTGAGTTTGCAAGTATGGTGTCATTTATATGGTAAGCTGTTTATAGTAATTTTGCTGTTTATAGTCATAACACCTGAAGCAGTGAGCCCCAACCTTGTGGTATAAGCTGAGAACCCATGATCTAATAGTCTAGCCCTTGCATCTATACCCAAAGCTTTAACTCCTCTGCTGACTTTTGTGTATTAGCTGTTATCATCCCCAGAGTCCTATACTACCTGGATGAAGAGCTGAGCCTGCAAGTGGAGAGACTCACCGGACTTCAGAAAAGAGAAGTGGTGACAGGTGTAACCATAGCGATGCTGCTTAACCTGAGAGCAACTGGTGCTGCCACAGGTGTCTCTGCCATCGTGACCCAACAACAGAGACTGTTTTAGCTACAAATGACTGTAGATGAAGATCTACAGAGAATTGAGAAATCCATATCCTTTCTAGAAAAATCAGTCTCCTCACTCTCTGAAGTTGTTTTGCAGAACAAGTGAGATCTCAACCTTCGATTCATGCAGCAAGGAGGCCTCTGCATCGCCCTGAAAGAAGAATGCTGCTTCTACGCTGACCACACCGGAGTAGTGAGAGACACCATGGCAGAGCTACGAGACAGGCTGTCTCAACGAAAGGCAGAGAAAGAAGCCCAGCAAAGCTGGTTCCAGTCCTGGTTCGATTAATCTCCATAGCTAACCACCCTAGTGTCTACCCTGATTGGACCAGTTGTGATGATTTTACTTGTGTTAATCTTTGGACTCAATTTTATATCATCCATTTTCAAGACTAATACACCTAATATTTTAGCAAATTAATTATTCATAAAGAGGGGGGATATGTTGTAGTTTAGGGCATAGCGGAGCGGAAGATACCGGGATGTAACGGGAAGCTATTAGACCCCCCTCTGTTAGGATAGCAAGGCCCCTTGCAATTAGCCAATAGCACCCCGGTGTGACGTATGTAGATGGGAGTAACACAGTGGACCCAGGCTACAAAATGTTAAGTTTCCCTGCAATAAATCGCCATTTTTGCCATCCATCACATTGATGCAGTGGGATATGGACCACGCAGCTGAGGATAGCCGCCCGTGCTGGCTCCAGCCAGGGTACCAGCCTTGCTTGAACCCCAACACAGGAGATGTTGCTCACAAGATGATATCTATGGAACAGAACACAAGTAGGAATATTAGCAAAAGAAAGAATACCATAGTTGTTTCCTGTAATATATAAAAGTTTATTGTCAGCAGAACTCAGAGGAAAAGGAAGGTTAATGCCACATTTCATGAAATAACCTGGTTTTAAGAGGTGCAATCCACCCATTTTGTTGGAATGAATTTTGTACATCTCTTGAGTGCTTAGTAGACATTAGGGTAAAGCTTGACATCCATTCCTAAACTTGCTTCAGCACACACATCGTGCTCACAGGTAGCTGGACCGCCTTTCAAAGCGCCAGAGAAATACCCACCCTAAGCAAAGCCAAAGCAGCTGGGAGGGCTCTTCTGAAACTGAACTTCTTGTCTGCTTTTGGCTTGTCCACACATAACAGCAAATCTCAGCCTACTCATGCTGCCATAAACACATGCTCTGCAGTATAAGAGGACCCTTCTGTCACTAGTGGACACGAAGTAGAAAGTGAGGGTTCAATATTGCAAACAGCCGACGTTTCATTTCCAGGAGGCAGAAGCCTTGATTTCAGTGTTTTCAACCCTTTTTATAAGGTGTTCCAATACAGATTAATGTGATTGGTACAAGGAACAATACCTCCCTCATCCCACTGGTGGCACAAGAGAAGAAACATCTCAGAACATCTGTGTCATTGTTTTGAGAACTAAAATCTTACTTACACAACAGTCCTTGAGAGAGAAAAGTTTCCCAAAAGACTTTCCCTTGGGAGACAGATCAGCCACTGAGAGCCTGAAACTCTCTCAAGTTCAGAAAATCATGTTCACACTGTTCTATATGTTTCTGCCCTGCACCAGAGACATGTGCAGTGCAAAAGGCTCAGTGGTCACCATTCTTCCCATTTCAATTAGGATTTATAGGACAGCACTGCTCTCCCTCAGGCTGCTCACACAAGTGTTTTGGTTTTCCTGATGCCAGGCCTTTCAGTGTGATTCAGCTTCCAGACTGATGTACTGTGCAGCACCAGAACTCCAGATGTCAGAAGAGTTACCGAAGAACCCTAGTCAGAAATGAAAGTCTTAAGAAGAGTAAAACTTCAGAGATTGTCCTATGCAGGTGTGCCCATATAAACACCCCACATCCCCTTTCCTATTTGCCCTAAACTCATTAAATCTGACAAAGAAACTGCTTCATGGGGAGAAGAGGCAGCTGGGGAGGTGGGGGAGAAGTGCAGTTCTACAAGAAGGGACAGGGGAAAATGAGCCTGAACAACAGTAAGAGGTAAGGAGATATGCTCTACTTAAAACAAAATTTAGATGACAGGCTAACTCACGCTCACTTGTTCTCTAAAGAAACAGAGAACCAGAAGGTAGTGGAAAAAGGCAGGACACCAAAAGAGTCACAAGCTTCTAAGTGTGCTCATATGATTCATAGTTTCACACACGCAAAAAAGTCCTTCTACAAAGGTCCCAACCCTTTAGCTGCTTCCAAGGCACAATGAGAAAGCAGGTTCCTTTTCCTGAACTTGTCCTAGAGTGCAGCAGACAGCACATAGTTAAAACAGTATCAATAATAGAATGCAAGTTTCAAAAATTGTCCTGGAATTATCAGAGAAGGCACTGGGAGAGTGGCAGGGCATGTGTAGTATGACAAGGTGTTGAGGGTTAGGTGTCCTTTTTTTTTGTTTTGTCCTTCTGGCCTGCCCAGGGAATTTTTTACCCATTATGTGCTGAGACAA
>NC_031770.1:29606560-29607591 GCF_001522545.3 Parus major
TGCTCTCCCTAGCAGACACCTGTCTTCTAGAACCGAGACACAAGGCAAGAACAGAACAGGTCAATGCAGATGAGCTCAATGAACAGACAAGCACAATACAAAAATATGGTAATTCTAAAAGCCAGCATAAAACAATTGAGGAAAAAGATGGTGAGAAGGCAAACTAAAAATAAAATGCAATTAATTGAAAGAAAAATAGCAGTCAATACCAGACTACACTAAGACAGCAATCTATTATTGTGAAGCAGCAATAAAACAGTCAGTAAAATGACCAGCTGAAGGAAGTATTTTTTTTCACATGTCTAAACTACTTCCTCTACACAGTTACCATATTTTTGATTGTTCTTTCTATTAAATTAAGCCTCTGTTTTCACTATACAGTAACTGCAGTATTTACAAGACTATTAAGAAACCATATTTGACCTTGGGGCACAGGCTGCTCGCAAGGTTTCATGTAAACATTTGGGAAAGAGTTGTTCATGTTATTATAGCCACACTTAAGCAACCCATATCGATTCATTCACATACAGCAGTGGCAGTTGTTTATTTCTGTGGGAAGACCTTAAAAATTAAGGTGAGGACAACTGGTAGAAATTTAATCAGGTTCTCCTCCACAAAGATGTGCAGTATCCCTGGAACACTGTCTTTAAGGCTTACTGAAGTCCCAATAAAACTGCAGGGAGTTTCCTCTTGCATGGGTCCATATTCCTGGCTATATGAGTAAACTCATTGTGGTGGTTTTAAATTAGTAACTAAAAAAATTACTTATTTCTTGCTGTGAGATATGTATTAGAACAAGAGCAAAAGAGGCTTAAAACTTAAAAGGAATAAAGAAAGTTTATTAACAAGCTACAATAATAAGAACACTAGAATAAACTTCCAGAAAACCCTTTTTATCCCCTACTACCTACCATTCCCTTGTTCACATGACAACAGAGACAAAAACTTTGGAACTTTGGTGGTTAAAACAGTCCCAATTCCTGCTACAGTCTTTTCATCAGTCTTTGTAGAGAAACAGAAGTCTCTTTCTG
>NC_031770.1:29608254-29619476 GCF_001522545.3 Parus major
GTGATCTCTGCTGGAGCAGCAGCTGGAGCTGTCTTCAACAGAAGATTCCTCATATCTGCTCTGGAGAGTGTAGTCACTGTCTCAGCTTGCCGCAGGTCAAGAGCTTTTTCCTTTCTTTACTCGGCAGTCTCTGGTGAATTCCATCACGGCAAAAACTGCAGCTTAGCCAGGAACCGGCCTGACCTGGCTAGAGCCCGGGGCAGGCCCCCATCTCCTGGCCAGGAGACGCGGCAGGCCCAGCCCAGCCCCCGCCCGGGCCGCATGGCTGGGCAGGGAACGGGAGGCCAGCCAGAGCTCTGTTACCTTTCACAGCCAAGAAACAAAGAGAGCAAGAGAGCTCTGGCTTTACATCTTAAGGTAGGATTCACAAGTTGATCCCCCCTTTTCACTGGTCAAAACTGCTGTCAATTCCCAGTAATGACCGATAATTGGTCAGGAGAAAAGACTCCCATCAGTCCCCAGCAACTTCAACTTCCTTAGTTCCCAAAACCACCTTAAAGGTAAAGTCACCCCATGACACTCATCTACATTCCTTCAGCTGTGGAAGCAGTGGGCTTTTCATGTTTATGCTTATAAATCACAGATCATGATGCTGCTGCAACTTTTTCTGGAGATTGTCCTCCTGCCTATGAAGACTGATGCGTATTTTCTAATCTCCTCCACTTTCATACCAAGGCAAGGGATCACTGGAATACAGAAAGCATAGCCCAGTATGGTTGAAATTCATAAATACCACTTTCCAAAGCTAATAAAAACAAAGCATCAAAGAACACTATTCAGCCACCACCACCACCAAACGTTTTTTCACCCTTCATAAGTTCAAATTTGTTGCATATGAAACTAAAACATCTGAAGGGGTTACCTTCTACTTGGCAAGCTAAAGATCCCTAGATATGCTTACCATATCCCTCTTCTAATGCAAAGCATGGGATGCAAGCAATAAATTCAGTCTTTATTCAGTAGCTAGGGTAGGAAGTTTTATTAAATGAGTTCTTGCTTGATGTTTTAATTTAGGCTCACAAGAAAACAACATTGTAGAGCTTAAATAAAAGGTCTCATATATTTGGCTGAATTTTTTTTTTCCAAAACAGAGACATACCTGCTATTGTGTACACTTTTGTTCAGACACAAACTAATAGAACTGATGTATTCCACAAAGATACTTGAGGAGGCAGCCTTGATGGCAGTGCATACACTGGTTTATCACAGAAAAGCAAAAGCTGTTCATGAAAGAAGATGGTAACAGCTTTCATTTCCCTACAGCATTGGAGAAAGAAACAATCAGTTTTGAAAAGGACTATTTCCAAGTTAAAAACCAGTGCAGGCCCTGTGATTGCACAGATAACAGCTCCTCCTGGTATGTCCTCTCAAGTAACTGGTAATCAATCAATGCAGCAAATTAAAGCCCTATTTATACAGGCTTTATAATACTATACCTTTAAAAATCTGACAGAAGGCAAACAACTGTTTATGTTCTGTAAATCAGGCCCAGTTTCACTGAAGTTTATCTCAGCCACAGAGTCACAACTTTCAGAGTGCAGAAGGATTAATTTTGCAAACCTTCATCACTTCCATCTTACTTTGACAATATTCTTTTTTGTGAGTTCTTCTCATGAAGGAGAGCTACATATCCTTGCACAGCCATAGTATCTGTCCTTCCATGCCCAGTTGTATCTTTCTACACTTTCCCTCAAATACTTTTGTCTGAATTCTCAGATTGTTTCCGAGTTTGGGGGGCTGGGGAAGTAGTGATGCTGAAGTCACAGCTACAGAAATAGAGGGAAGGATTTAAGAGCTGTTTCACCAACTTAAACTTTCCTGGAATGGACATCAGAGCTTTTAAACAATGCCAAGAACCAAGTCATTGTTCTGTTGTGTGAAATACAGTCCTTTCCTCTGGTTCTTGAAGATCACAGAACCATGGAATAGCCTGAATTAGAAGAAATTTTAAGACTACCTAGTTCCAACCCCTCTGCCATGGGCAGGGACAGCTTCTACTAGACAAGGTTGCTCAAGGCTCCATCCAGCTTGGCCTTAAGCACTGACAGGGCTGGGGCATCCACAGCTTCTCTGAGCCTGTTCCAGTGCCTCAGTAACCTCACAGTAAACAATTTCTTCCTATCATCTAACCTAAAACTAGTCTCTTTCAGTTTGAAGCCATTCCCCCTTGTCCTGTCACTACATATCTTTGTCCTAGGCACCTTAAGCCTGAAATGCCATGTGTCATCCCCTCCCCTTCTCAATATAATTATGTTTGGGATATTGTAACAAGTATAATTTTAATTTTTATAATCAGATTTGCTATTTTAGGCCATCTGGCTTTTTAGCACACACACTGCCACTATCTTTAAAAAGTTTCCAGAAAATTAGGGTTTTTTCCTAAACAAAACAAAAATTGCCACATTATTTTATGAATACATAAAGGTTTTAAACACTTCAGATAGCAATTTAATCCACATTGAATTATATAAAATACAATCATCTAATTTATGTTTTACACCATAATAATATAATAACAAACTTAAATAGCCTACAAATATTAAGGTTTTAAGAACCTGGACATATTCCTGGGAAAGCAGCCCATTACCTAGAAGCCAGACAAGTATCCTTGAATATTAACTACAGCAAGATGGTCCAGTGGTTCACCCTTTCCTCCACTGCTTTCTATACCTCTGCCAGTATATGCTGCTGATGCTGGTCTAGCATATTTTGATTTTCAGAGTGGGGGCAACAAAAAAAGACCAAAATACAGTTCAGTGAAGCTTTTGGGAGCAGAAAATGGAGAGAAGGAATAACACAGAACCTCCAGCCAACCTGCTACTGGAGGGATTTTTAACCAGGTGAAGATCTAGCTTGTTGCAATGAGGGTTGTTACAATATTACTAAGTAAGAGATTGTTAGTTTATGTTTGTAGCTGTTAGCCTGGAATGCACACCCCTCCAAGCCACAGCTCCTCCCCGCCCCACCCCCCCTCCCCCGGGCTCCCTGCCAGGGGCTGGGTTTACCGTGGTTACCGGAGTTTTTCTTCTTCAGACCCCTCTGTTTGAGTCCTTGCCGCCGGCGGCGGCTGTGCCGACCGCCCTCCCCCTCTGCCTCGCCGCGGGGATGCAGCGGGGAGCCCGAGGGGACGGAGAGAAAGTGCCGCTGTCATTTCCAGCAGTCAGAGCCGCTCTGTGTTATGGATGCTAACTATGAAGCAGGGAGCACAGTGCCCGTAGAATAGCAGGCCGCATAACTGGGAAATCATAAGGAGGAATTAAAACAATCCTGAGAGATAGAAAACAGCCTTGCAGGTGACGTTTGTTAGTTTCTTGTTTTCTTGCAAGAGAAGGTCGAGGGGTGGTGTACACCACTGACCAAATGATAGTGATGTGTTAGTTCACTAACCAATAAGAGTTTTACTTTTCTGTACTTTAACGTATCGGTCTATAAAAAAGATCGGAGGTAATAAACCGAAGAGAAATTCTCTGTTCGATTCTCAAGAGAGTCTGTGTCGTTCTTTCCGTTCCAAATAGAGCGACACCGTGTTTTCTGGCCCCAGCACGGGAAGACGCGGGAGTAGTCCTGACAGGCGAGCTAGCTCCCAATGCGCGCGGGAACTCCAGCCTTTGTTCTCCCGGTCCCTGTTTGAAGTTACTGCCTCTGGTTTCCATGCATTTTCCGGTTCCTGTGTCCCATCTAAGGGAGGCCGGGTATGTTCCTTTACCCCCTTCTCCCCCCTGCGCTTTCAGGTTTACTCTGTACATTCCACGCATAAGATGTTTCTCATTCAGAGGAATGTACGTCTGTTATTACCTTAGCGTGTTTAACCTTGATTTGTAGAAAGTTTGTAAATTTCCTTTCTGTGGAAAATAATTGTTTCTCTCTAAAATTCCCACCCTCCGAAGAAGCTCTGTTATAAGAAGAACCCCAGACCCCAAACCTTTGTCTCATTCTCTGGAGTTCCCGTCACAGTAATTAATTGTGGAACATAACCCAGCAGAAGGATCCCCCGTTTCTTTACTTGTTCGAGACTTGAGTTCCAAAAGTAAATTGGTGAGCTCAAATCCTAAGCTAAAACCGAATAAAAGGTTTAGCTAAAACTCCTCCTGGGCTCGAGCTGGCGTGAAGAAAAAACCCATCTCTGAGCTAGCTGAGAAACTCTGGGCTCAGGTTCACAGCTAACCAAGATGCAGTCCAACTCACCATCCTCACTTCTGCAAGGAGTGTTTACAGGAATTTACAGGTTCACTTTTTGTTTTTTTCAGATAAGCTCTACAGTCATTTTACCACCCTAATGACTTCTAAAGAACACTGATCTACAGGACAGTGGTAGTCAGGAAACATAGTTCAGTCTTCTCAGCACTCGGGGACATAACAAAAGACAAGAAGTCAAATTAGGCATGATCCTACAAGCCTGGGCTGGGGCATGCAAACACTTTGGGGACCTCCATGCCCTCAAGGGCAGAGTACAGCAGACTAACAAGGCACTTAAAACCACCCCCCTCACATTGCATCTTTTCTTCACAGCTTATCAGGATTTTAAACTAGCCCTCCTAGAGACAAATACTCAATCCTACACACCCATGGTTAAAGAAGCAAATCCTGCATGCAGAACTAGAAAGCAGCCATGGCAGGCTTTGGAAAGGTGAGCAAGTAGCTGTAACTAATTATACATGCCTCTAATACCTGCAACCGAACAAAGTCATGCTGGTGATGGGGAGAACAGCTGGCTGCTGTATCTAAATAAGCCTCATTAACACAACAGTAACTGACAGCAGCAGTAGTAACATACATACACCCACACTCAATGTTGATATTTACATGTGTTTTTCTATTCATATACCAGTACACTTCAGAAACAAGAGGTGAGGAGAGCAAAATATCTATAGCCTTGCCACTGAATTAATCTGTTTCTACTTCTACCCAGACCACCTCTATTATTCCCATTTCACCTTAGAAAAAAAAGCAGGGGTAGTTTGAAGAACAGAAGCCCCCAAATCAAAGCTGTGGCATAACTCTTTTCTGCACTTCACTGACATTTAAACTAATTTTTTGAGATTATCTTATCAAAGCTTTGAGCAAAAGTACTACATAGAAAAGCAGGATCTGAAATCCAAATCCAAGAGAGAGCTGGATGGCAGTGAACCAGGGGCCAGCTGCCTGTCAGCTTTCTCAGCAGCAGGGCATCACTGCTCAAGGCCAAATAGAAAAAGGACACAAGTTTGTCACTAGTAATGAGATTCTGCAGTGCAACCTTGTGCTGCCAACTCTTGGTAATTTTACTACCCTCAATGCTGTAAGGAAGATCTAGACCTAGGAATTACCTGTCACCCTGCATTTAAGATTACAGTATGTAAGCAACACCACCTCAGATAAAAGTTACAGACTAGAATTTTTCTTCCTTCTACACACAGTCTCAGCTTTCTCTTCTTCCTCTTCCCTTCCTCACTTGTTTGAGGGGGTGAGGGGAGAAAGTCAAGATAAAACATTAGTCAGAGCACCAATGAAATTCTTCTTCCCTCAACTCTGTATCACATCATTCTGCCTTCCTCTCTCACCTGTCTTTCACAGATTTTACTACCCACTATTGCCTGCACAGTGATATTTTAAGTTTCCTTTAAAACTATTCTAAACTGAACCTGAGAAAAGAATTCAGATAGCCAGTCTTATACTTTTGTACACTTATGAATGAGCAGAATACTTCATTCTGTTTATCAGCATACAACAAGCACAATCACAGCTCTAGAGACATTGTCAGGTAAGACCCACTGGTGTTACTTGTTCTACTGCATGACTGAAGTTATAGTGTATAACTTTATATAGTGTTGAGGCCATGGAAGCCTCTTTCTTCTCATGGTTCTTCATCCAGGTAGAAAAGGCATCTTAGCTTAGACATGTACTTCACCTTGATTATCTCCTGCTGGCAGCTCCACTAATAGTTTGCTCTGTGGTCAAAGCTCCAGTAGCTCAGGGATTTAAGCTGTCAAATATCAAACACCTGTACAGATGGAAGCTGCCCGGCCTCTATGGGCCTCTGCTTCAGTATGTGATCGTCTTAACAATGAAGCGATTTTCCTAATTTTAGGATTTTCCCTAGGGCAAATTGTGCCTGTTGCACCCTTAAGGGCCTGAGGTGGATCACAAGTAAAACAAACTCATCAAGAAAACCCAACCTGTCAGACAACCGTACAGGCTTAGACCCATAATTTGGTATTAAACAGATCCCCTTAGTGCTATATTGTAGAAATCTGTAACCTCAAAAGCTTTTAGCAATTGGAAAGAAACTAGACAGTGTATTAGGTCCATCATCAGATACACTGCCCTTTCCTTGACCTCTGCAGCCCACAATGCCAGCTTTGAACCTTGCTCTCCCTCCAGCAGTAGCCTCCTGCTGCCACCCCCACACTGTAACCTCCATCTCTCTCCATGAGTCTCTCTTGCACCTCTGTCCCCAGGTCACCAAACCAAACAGCCTTCTCTGTCCATCATCCCTTTCTTAGCCCTTTCCCTTTTCCCCATTGCCTCCTCTTGCTCTTCACACAGATTATATTTTGCTTTCCCACGCTCAACGCTGTGTCACAGCCAACCCTACAATTCCCCGCCAGGGCGCTGCTCTGGTTTTCCCACGGCACTACGTTTGTTTGCCTTTACAGACACGCGTATTATTTCCTGTGGGTGCCGGGGGGAGCATTACCTCGAGGACAATGCCCTCGCAGTAGCAGCGTCTCCGCTTATTCCCACCACTCCGTTCGCTCTAAGCCCACGCCCGCCCGTCGAGACCCCCGGCGGGGCCGCACGCCTCCTAGGCGGGACCCACGCCCAGAGAATTCCCCACGCTTCAGTCCCGCCACCCCCGGCGGCCGCCGCTTGTGCTGCAAGTGTTGGCGAGGGTGCCCAAAAAGTGACGGGTTTAAAACTTCTGTCTTCTCTTCAAGGCGCGTCCGAAGCCGCGGCTATGGCAGCAGCGCGGGGGAGCACAGCCCCCACAGGACGCCCTGAGGGCGCCGGCCGGCCCGGGGCGGCCCCACGGGGCAGGGGAGGCTCCACAAGGACCCCGCGCCCAGCGCAGGCACTCACCCTCCTCACCGGGAGCGACCTTCCCGCGGTCGCCAGCAGCAGGACAGAGAAGCCGAGCGGCGAGAAGGGCATGTCTGGGAGCGACCCCCCATGCGCGGGGGCCCGGCAAAGCTTCAGCTCCCACTCCCCACAGAGGCTCCGCAACTGACACAGCGGAGCAGCGGCAGGCAGACAGGCAGGGCCCTCCGGCGGCCGCTTTTGTAGCGGCGGCGGAGGCGGGGAGGGGCCGGCCCAGGTACAGCCCGGCCCAGCCCAGCCCAGCCCAGCCCAGCCGGCCCCGGCCCCGCCCGGCAGACCTGAGGAGCCGTCGCGGGTGGCGGACGCACCGTGGGCGGATGGGCGAATGGGCGAATGGGCGGGTGTCGGGAGGGTGCAGCGCCAAGGATTGTGTCGGGGAGGGGAAGGGAAAGAAAAAAGCGGAGGCAGAGCCTCTACGATCCTGTTCCCTACCTTTCCAACTTCTTATTTTCTTTTATTTTACTCTGAATCTGTTCAGGCTTGGGCATTTTGGTGACCTTCATTTCGTTTGTGATGTCCAAGTTTTATTAGGTTTAATAACAGTGAATGCAATTATCCATTTATTACCTGAATTTGCAGAGCTGCACGCAGAGCAGATTAGATCTTGGTTGAAGGTCTTGAAGACGGGTTGCAGGTTAGTTCTGGCACTACCATGATGTGTAAATCTGGAGGATTTAAAATACTTATTTTCCTAGCAAAAGAAGGCTCTGAATCTGCTTTGTACTAGATTCATATTACTGTTCTTACTTACTTTGAACTGACTGGTAGAACTGCACTAAAGCACCTATATTTGGTGACATTCTACGCCAGAATCTGGAAGAAAGCCACGAGAGCTAGAAGGAAAGCTCAAAATTGAACCAGGAAGTGGGCAAAATATTTCACGTTGGTCAGTTAGATGCAGCTATAGAATATAAACAAGTTAATAGCTTAAATATTAATGATGTGTATTAGTTTCAAATACAACACAGCATCAGTTTAATGCTTTAAAAATGTAACTAGTTAGAGCATTGATGCTGTAAGATCATGAAATCCTGAAATTCCTCAGTGTGAATTGCCAGGGCAGCACTTACACCTCACCAGCTAACTCAGAAGTAATCTGCCATGGTGGTTTGGTTGACTGAAGGCTGAAAAGATATTTCCTTTCACTTTTCTGAAATAAGAAAAAATAAAGATTAAAAATAAATAAATAAAATACTACCTTCAGGCCAGGCAAAAGAAACCTTTAAATAAAGAGCAATAAATCTCTTCCACGTGGATAGCACTACCAGCCTTAGCATAGTGTACCTTTTTTACATGCTGATTTTTATTGCTCTTTATTGTTTCTGCACTAGGCTTATTAATGAAATTCTCCAGTTAAGACTTCTGAGATGATTCCCAGCATCTGTGTGCAGTAGAGGCCAGCTGCTTTTGCCAGACCTTAGTAGACTCATGCCTCCATTGAAATGCCTCATCAGGGCAGTGACATATATCCTGTTGGAAGCAGGAATTTTACTTTGGAGAATAACTCTGATTTCCAGAAATAATCCAAGGCAGCTCTTCAGGCATGATGACCTCATACCAGGGGATGATGACCAAACAGCCAGGCAAAGACTAAAGCTTAACTATCACAGCCTACACTGTGTACCCTCTACCTTATCCTTGATGGCAGAGATGTGCATGCCTGATGACAAGGAAAGATGAGTTGGCTGAAGGAGGAGGTGCTGTGGAGATTGAATGGTTCTGTTTATGCTCCAAATAACACAGAGAACAGAAAAAAAAGTTATATAACCAGAACTCTGAAGGACACCATGGTCAAAAAACCCATTCTTGCCTTTATTAAAGAACATTCACATATAAAGAGGCAAATTCTGCATATGGTAATAAGCTCAATGAAGTACATGCTGCTGCATACATGACTATATTACTCAATTCCCACCTTTGATCATGATATACAGAAGGAGGAGAAGGGGTATAAGATTGGACTGTGTACAAGCAGGGTAGAAATATCACCTGGTTAAGAAGAAGGCCCACAAGGGCCTTGGAAACCAATGACGGGCTACTCTATTCTCCTCTCTTCTCTTCCCTCCCAAGCAAGGATGCCTTTTTTGGTAAGCTTCTGCACACAATTATTATTACTATTATATCTCTATTCCATCAAGTGAATTTATCAACCTCAGTTTTGAATCTGTATTTCTATTGCTTCATTAAACCACACTATTCATGGATCTGTGATTGCACAAGTTCCTATTCAACACAGCCAGACCTACAGGGTTGAAACTGCGATATTTGTGACTCTGTACTTGTGGAAGTTCCTATTGAACATGACCAGACTTAGGGCCAAGTTGGCTATAATCAGAAATCAACCCCAGCTGCACTCAGACCCTCTGATCCTCGAGGACATGCTGGAACACAAGGAGTTTAATTTCTTGCTGAATTTCTATACACTTAACAAAACACAGACTAGTGTTATCTATATGAATAAAGGAAAAAAACCAAAGTAGATCAGAGTAAACTCTGAACAGATGCATCTTCACCATACCCATTAAGAAGCTATTATCACAAGACTAAATAAATCCTCTTGACTGAAATAACTGTATTAAAAGACAGGTAATTTTTCTAGAGTTGGAAAAAGTATTCAATAAATTCAAATCTTTTCTGTGGGAAAATATTGTTGAAAATTGTCTCTCAAACATGGGTCCGTTGGATTTTTGTTATATTTATTCATGTTTTTAATACTATTAATATTTAGCTTGATCTTTTATCGATGATTATGTAAGAAAAGAACAGTTTGAAAATAAATCAATCAGTAAAATGACTCTGTCCAAATTTGAAAGGAGCTGTGATCCAAAATACAATGCAGTGAATTGATGAAGCTTGTTCAACTTCAGAATTTTGTTTGTTGAGGCAAACACTTCTTTTTCTGTAGCTGAAAGACTGGAGATACTATTTAAAATGCAGGACTTTGTAACTGCTCTCTTGTTCCCTTACCTTCCAGCTGGACCAGACCTCTCATGTATTAAGGAGGAGCTGCCTTGCAGTTACACTGCAACACAGGGATTATCATTCTTCTATGACCATTAAAGCATTCTTAATGCAATTGACTATGTTTTGAAGACAAAACCGCATTTTGAAAAAGTCCAGTGTCTCTTTCAATAATCTCCCCTGATAATCCCTTTCTGTGGAGGTGGCATAAACATAACTGCATAAATACACAAAGCCTTCTCAAGGGTTTGGGCTCTCTGCTATCTGAAAATTATCACCACTGGAGTTGTATATGCAGAAAGTAACATCCGTGTCCCATGAGACTGAATGCTTTGTCTCTGAAACCTTCTGAAAGGAAAAGTCTGTGTCACAGAGAAATTGTGTATTTCTGCTGTGACATTTGCTGAGTAGCAGACATTTTCCTAAGCTGCCATTAGGCAGTATCCTAAAGAATGTTATCAGTTTTAACTGCAAGTTATGCACTTCATGCTTCTCCATGACCATTAACTACTAGCTTTTATAAACATTATCTTTCATAATAACTTTGTTTGGGATAGAGATATACTCTTGGATCTCAGTGCAAATAGATCTGAACTCTTAGTGGAATTTTATTGCTTTCAACCTTGTACATGTGTATTTAAAGTTGAAGGGTACAGTCTTGCTGACATTTGGAGAGTTCAGTGTTTTCCAAGACTCAGGATTTAAAAACTGAACGGAGTGGTTGCCCTGTACAATGGCTGTACAAATGTTGTCCAAGTGCCTGAAAGGCAAGAGCCATTTGCTGTTGTATTTTATACCTGTAGTGTGCTGCAGCAGTGAATATTCTTTGGCTCATTTTTTTCTCTACAAAGCTAGGAGGATATTGAGAGACCGCCAGCTATTCACCAGTCTTCACAGAAGTAATCGTGAACGCCGTTTGTTTCTATCTTTAGCACACCTTTTATAGGGTTCTACAGGGTTTGCGGGCAGAGTAAGTTACTATTGGCTAACACACACAGTTTACATTTTTTCTCCTACACACAAGGATATTGTTTTGCTTTACTCTCTCTTCTGCATGCAGGTTTCAAGGATTTTAGCTTTTAATATCATGATTTATTTCAAAGGCTGGTTTGTGCACACAGGCCTTTACTAATATATAAAATATATCAACAATTCCCCCTTTCTCTTTTTGCACAAACCAGACT
>NC_031770.1:29620998-29622356 GCF_001522545.3 Parus major
TTGTAGAGACACAACATCATAATAACAACATAAAAGTTCTGTTGGCAACTGTGTAGTGTTCAGACACAACTGTGTCCTGACAGGTCCACTTCTGATCCATGTCTGGAGTACCAAGGCTGTGTGATGACATCTCTGTTCACTGTTCATGTGTTCAGAGGCACACAGCCTGGTCAGATGGACAGGTGACCTTTTTGAACCTGCCAACAAAACACAGACACTTCTCTCTTTGAAGTTAATTAATTACACTAATTAAATGCTTTTAGGGTATCAATCTCCCCCGTTTTCTTAAAAGAAAATAAAATGAGATGTACTTCTGTTATAAACATCAACATCAACACAAAACCATATACACAATTAATAAGAACTTATACCAGTTAAAAATCAATTAAATCATAAACATTATTAATAACATATGTAATATAAAACTACTATTAATTACTAAAACACTTCACTAGCATCCTATAGTTAGCAAACAAAGAGAAACAAAAAAATCAGTGAAGGATTGGAAAATCACCTCTGGAAATGATTCTCCAAGCCCACTTCAAAATTGATCCAGCTGTCATATTAATAGGGTCAAATCGCTGAGTCAAAAACTGACTCAAATACTCTTTTGGTACAGAAAACATCTGGATCTGTTGGCAAACATTTCATCCAGGTAAAGTCAAGGCTTGGCCAGGGCCTAGGCTTTAAACTGGAAAGATGCCTCTTAACATATTTCTAGAACAAGGTTCTCAATAGTAGCAGCTAGGAGATGCTTATAGCACAGCAAAGTGTTAAAATGCATTTGTAGAAAGCAAATGATCAGAAGCCTTAGGTACCAGACCAATTGAACCATTCAGCAGTTGGTTTAATCTGAAGCCTCCCCCATGGCAGCTGATCATCAGCAATGGTACATCTTCTTAAAATTCTGGAAACACTGAAAAATAAGAAAGCTGTAGCAAACAAAAACTGCAGAGATTCCAACAACCAATAGAACTCCCAATGAAGTCAAGGGTGCCACAGACTGCATTCACTTCTATCCACAAGCAGGTGTTCATCAGTGTTCTATCACAGCTGTTTCAGTTGTGGCTGTCTTCATATCTCTAGGAAAATAACTATACTTTGCAGTTTAAACAAGTGTCTCCAATAAAACATAAAACAATTTAAATTAAACAATATTTAAACCTAACAATAATTATTTATGATAAAAGGAAATAACAAACTTAACCTTAAAAGAATATCTAAGCTATAAAACTTAACTTAAAAACATTCAAGCCTAAACATTATAAAACTTGACTATCCTTAATTCTATTAACACTTAATTTATATTAAATGAAAACATAACTTAATCTTATTCTGTTACTACAAAAAGCAACTAA
>NC_031770.1:29623863-29637899 GCF_001522545.3 Parus major
AAAGTTAACTTTAACAAATGCAGTTTTTTCTCTCAATCTCTCTTGTTGTTCGCAGATAGAGAAAAAAAGGGCACGATTTTGCAAAAGCAGGCGATGTTACACGAAAAGTCTCTCACAGCCAGGTGCTAACAATGGCGATCATTGCAGCTTATCAGCGTGGCCTTGGAACTTTTCTTGTGCTGCTTCTACCCCGAGGGTGCCCGCGCTCTCTGCTCACACCTCAGTGCTCCCCCATGTCCCCCTGGTTCAGGTGGAAACCAGCCTAAATTTGGCTTCTTTTCTTCCAGGGTAGTAAAGATGGAACTTAAATAAGATTGTAGTTTTAAAAGTGACTCCAAAAATGAAGCAAATAGTTCCAAATTTATCACATCCTGCCATAACTGAACAGATTCTGTTCATTGTTTCAGCTTTCGCTGTGGAACTTTTTTCTCATTATTTTCTTCTCTTTGACTCTCCCTCCCTCTCTCCAAGGGCAGCATAGGTAGGAGTGCTTACCCAGCAGTGGGAGGTAAAGGCATCTGCCGCTGTGACACAGGTAGAATTAGGGGGCTCACAGCCTCAGCATATCTTGCTTTTCTGTTTTTTAAGGTATTAATTACAATCTGCCAAGTTTGACCGAGAGACACAGTGTCCTTGCTCTTTTTCGTGATTGCCGTTTCCCTTATCAGAACTGATATATCAGTCCGTTCTTTCACTGCAAAGAGCAGTGGTGGCACTACTAAATGCCCGTGATAATTAGCCCATATAATGAGCATATCCAGGTCCTTTTCCCGGGCTGCTTCGCCTCGTTTAATGAGGATGCTAAGAAGCAGTTTTTCCGCTGCCGCACATTCCGCTTCCATGCTAGCAGCAAACTGCGGGAGGGAAGGTTACGACCCTTCTACTACACCCCCGCCTCTCGGTCTCCCCCAGCAACCTGAATTTCCACGTCCAACTGCACCATGCCTCATTGTGCTCAGGCTGCCTATCCGGTGCCAATCCACGGCTTCCCGCACCCAGATCTCCTCCGTGGCTCCAAAGCCCCTCCTGCCCGCAGGAGGTCCCTGTTTGGGCACCAGATATTGAGAGACCTCCAGCTATTCACCAGTCTTCACAGAAGTAATCGTGAACACCGTTTATTTCTATCTTTAGCACACCTTTTATAGGGTTCTACAGGGTCCACAGGCAGAGCAAGCTACTATTGGCTAACACACACAGTTTACATTTTTTCTCCTACACACAAGGATATTGTTTTGCTTTACTCTCTCTTCTGTATGAAGGTTTCAAGGACTTTAGCCTTTAATATCATGACTTATTTTAAAGGCTGGTTTGTGCATACAGGCCTTTATTAATATATAAAATATATCAACAGGAGGAACTGTCAGTAAAGATCCTTCCAAGGTCAATAAAAGCTAAAGTGTTGAAATCAACCAGCTTTCCATAATTATAGATGCATACTCAGAATTAATGAACATAATCTGTTGCTCACTTGTTTTTCCAGACGCATAAGGGTGTGGTCGTAAGTAATAGACAGCTCCATTTCTCAGCTGTCAGACAGTATTGCTTGTATACTTTAGGCTATACATTTCTTAATGATGACAAAGAAATGAGTGCAAATATTTTTTTTTTTTTAAACTAAAGTTTTGTAAACTACATAATGAACTGAAAATAGTTGAATTTACTTTTGGAGTCTAGCTGCTTTGTGGAATTTATTCTGTGTAATGCTTGTATGGAGGGCACTATTTAGATAGGTATTTAATATCAAAACAATACAGTTCTCTGTCTTATAAAGAAGAAATTGATTTAAATATTTTCCTTAAAATGTTGTTGAAGAATTCATATGACTGTGTCAATTTGTGAATATGATCCTGTCATTCATATATTTAAAAATCTTAGAATTACAGAATTAGAATTGTCAAAGCTAGTTGCAGTCTTGTAATATAATAGAAAATAACTTTTTTATTACAGATTGAATTTCTTACCAAAATCCCTGACTCCTATTTAAAATTTCCGTATTAAAACACCCGTTCAAAAAGTTTGTTAAGAATTGTGTTTTGGACTACAGAAGGCTGCTAGGA
The DNA here is from genome assembly GCF_001522545.3 of Parus major. Classification (NCBI taxonomy): domain Eukaryota; kingdom Metazoa; phylum Chordata; class Aves; order Passeriformes; family Paridae; genus Parus; species Parus major. The sequence goes on from NC_031770.1 coordinate 29,625,921, forward strand.
TGAACTAATGATGGTAAGAAATTCACAAAGAATTCAATTTCTCTCCTCATTTTCTCAAGAAAATAGGAAGCAATGACCCACAGAACAAAGGAAGAAATTATAAATCTTCTTATTCTTAAGTAAAATTGACTGAAATATTACTTTTCCACCTACCTCTTTTGTTGTGATACCATTTTTTCCATGAAGAAATTGTTTGGAAATGCCTCCATTAAATGTTTTCCCACCAAGGGAAACCTCAGTACAGAAGAGGAAGACTGCATTGTACATCTTGCACTATGATCTAATACTGGTTTTTTTTCCAAAGAGACAGAGAGAATTTGTCTACTCTGCTGCTAGATGCGTTGTAAGTAGGACCTGTATCCCCCTCAGTAAAATGCTTCCCAAATACTTAGACAAGTATTTTGTTGCTTGTCTGCAGTATCTAGTGGATTTTTGAGAAAAATGTCCTTTGAAGAGGGACAGGATGTGTCTCTTGAAAAATAAAACTTTATGGTCTAGCATTTCCTATCAAAACATTCCCTGCATGAATGAGTGAATTTGGGAACCTGTTTCTTGGATTTCCCATGTATTATCATGACTGTGACTAAAGAGAGAGAGAAGGGTACTCTTTAGATTAAATTCTCTAGATTGTAATTATACAGGTTTAATGGCTTTCATTTACATTTACATGGCCATTTCTGTTACAGTATTTTGACTTTTTGTGCTCAGTGAGAAGGAGATCACAAACTTCTAATCACAATGTCTTTGAGGCATCTGTTGCTTATCACATTATAAACATCCCCCTAAAAAGAGAGGGTGATCCTAACCATCCTTCATTTCTGTTGCTATTCAGCAGCCTGCTCACAGGTCATCTGAAGGTGCAGGAACAAATGGCGGTTACCTACTGAACACAGCTCTCGGATTACTGTGTCTGTAAGGCAAATGAGCATTCTCAGTCTCTGAGTAGCTGTTCACAGAAATCCTGCTTTGCTGATTAGCCAGCAGATTTTGAGAAATTAATATTGGGGTTTTGTGAAAGATTGGCATTTAAGAAAACAAAGAGAAACACCTAAGGAAGCTAAAACTTCTGGCGGCTGATGGGAGTTTTTCTCCTAGCCAACAGCTAGCCATTTCTAAGAATTGACAGCAGTTTTGACCATTGAAAAGTGAGATCAAGCTGTGAACACCACCTTAAGACCTAAGCCTGGGAATTTGTCTCTTTGTTTCCTGGCTGTGAAAGGTAACTGAGCTTTAGCTGGCTTCCTGTGCCCTGCACAGGCCATATGGCCCGGGCAGGGGCTGGGCTGGGTATGCCGCGGATCCCAGCCGGGAGATGGGGCCTGTGGGGATTGCCCTGGTCCCTGGCTCGGCTGCAGTTTTTGCTGTGACTGAACGAGTAAAGAAAGGAAAAAAAAGCTCTTGATCTGGGGTGGGTTGAGACAGGGACCACACTCTCCAGAGCAGCCATGAAGAATCTTCCATCGAAGACAACTCCAGCTGCTGCTCCGGCAGAGATCACAGAACCATCTACAAAGCCTGGGCGAGATTTTAACCTTTTCATTACCCAGATGAGACTTGCAGATTAATCATTTTTTTCCAGAGAAAGAAAAAAGAGAGTAATCAACATGTAAAGAGACTTTATAAACTCTTAGAGACAGTAAAGAAAAGAATTAAGCTTCAGAAGAGGTAGAGAATAAGGAGATGCTTTAATTAAGCTGAAATATTTTTCTGTTAAAGCTATGGAGATGGACAATAGTGTTCTGAAAAAACTCCTTTAATTCATGACAAAGTATATTGGGAGGAATAGAGTGTTCAAAGTGTGGATTTTGAGCAAAAAGTGGAGTAATTGTGATACAGTGAGGTGCTGGAACAGAAAGGGAGAAGTAATAGTTGAAGATTTGGGGCTGCTTGAGGCAGAAAGAAAACTTCTGTTTCCAGAGAAGCTCACAGAGACAGATGAAGAGAACTTCTGCCTTTGAATAACTCATCCTTAAAAATGACATCCCTAGACTCATGGCCCATAACACACCCCAGAGTCATGTGAAATGGGAGGAGAAAATCTGATGACAGATTTCCGGGCAGCTGGCATCAGAGAAATAGAAAGCTATGAAGAAAATTAGTTTTCTTGTGAAAAACTCCATAGATTAGCAGAAGAAGACTTCTGTTTCTCTACAAAGACTGATGAAAAGACTCTAGCAGGAATTGAGACTGTTTCAAACACCAAAGTTCCAAAGTTTTGTGTCTCTATGTTGTCATGTGAACAAGAGAATGGTTGAATAGTAAGAGAAAAGGGGGTTTTCTGGAGGTTCTTATTCTTGTAGTTTTGTTAATAAACTTTCTTTATTCCTTTTGAGTTTTAAGCCTGTTTTGCTCTTGTTCTAATCCATATCTCACAGCAAGAAAATAAATAAGTTTTCTAGTAATTTTTTAGTTACTGCTTTAAAACCACAACATTTTTTTTGTGTGTTGGCCGGGAAACAGAATTGACAAATCTAAACCACTACGGGTTTTAATCAGCTAACCTCTTGAACAACCATTCAACTAAACTGAATATCAAACACAAGCATGTAAACATGGTAGGAGGAGCTACTGAGTAGTGAATATACACAGGAAGCTGCAGACAGTTTACCTGTTAAGACATCTTGCCATGATTGCTTGGGAAAATGAAGCATAAGGTGAATTGAAGGAGTCAGCCTGCTGATATTGTAAGACATTTGAAGTTGTAGATCCGCAAAGAAAGTCCAGGAGTTGGGACAGGGGTGAGGGTAAAGGCAAAAAGTCAGAGAGGAAGGTGTGACACACTTTAGGTGTGTCATTTTGTCCTGGAAATAATAAAAGGTAGTGTTTTCTTAATTTTCAGAAGGTGGAATCACATCTCCCGGGAGTTGAATGAGAGCTAGGTGGAAAATAATGATAACTGTATGTTAATTAAGGTAAATGTTGGTACTGATATTGAGAATGAATTTTGGATGAGATCTCAATATTTTATGAAAAATGCTAAAATAATTTTGATAAAGACTAAATCTCACAGGAATAGTGTGAAGAGTATCTTTCATCATAATAAAGGATACAAAAATACAAGGCAGATTTTAAGATCCAAAAGCAAGATAAGAAATAAAGTCTTAAAAATTTAACTTTTTAACTGGTGGAATGCAATCACTGATTCTTATTGACATCTGGGAACGTGAAGATAGTGGAAATTGAATAAGTTGGGTCTTGTATTCAATTTCCTTAATTGCTAGTCATCTAACTAACTAATACCTTGGCTGAGTGATTTCTTTATTAAATAGTTGATGCAATAAGTCCGAGACTGTTCTGATGTCCTCAATGATGTTATCATCATGTAGTTATAGCAAATTAATTAGAAATTGTAATGGAAATAGGCATAGAAATGAGTCATACATTTTAGCAGTGCTTTATTTACCCTTGGTAATACCTGCTATATAAAAATCACAAGGTATTTCTAGTTTCAAAGTATTTTTCTGGATTTTACCTTTATCATGGACCATTGCTAAGTTAAAAAATAGTTTTACTTGATTTCTAAGAGTTAATGTATGCATGACTCTTGGTACTCTGAAGGCAGTCCTGATCACTGGAAAAGACATGGGGTTTTGGCTTTTATAAAACTAGACTCACCTCAGGAATATCCTGTTTGTGTGGTATAGATACATGTACCAAATCTTACAAAGTCTTGTGAAGTATTTGTGATGTATAGAAGTACAGAACTCATTACTGACCATATCTATTCTTAATAGTTAAACTAACATGTTGCTTTTGATAGTCTGGAAGAACATCTGGCAGCAGTATATATGTGTTTCTGTTGACACAAATACTGAAAAGCAAATGTATGGAACATGCAAGCTGCTGTTTAAAGTATATTGATGTTTCTGCTGAGTTTTGAATATTTGAGTGTAACTGCATTGCTGTGACAAGACTGTAATTCAGATTTCTTCAGAAGCCACTGTTATTATTTTCGTTTAAACACATATATACGCTGCCAGATGTTCTTCCAGACAATCAAAGTAACATATTAGTTTAACTATTAAGAATAGATATGCTCAGTGAATGAGGTTACTGAATAAGAAAACAGTGGGTTTTGCCATAAACTATGAATATTTTGAACAAATTGTGATTACAGCTGACCAGAATCTAGAGGCAGAAACAGAGGGTATAGATGAAGAAAACGATTCTATGGAATTAACAAATCTTTCAAGTTAAAACTTAGCTGAAATGTTACCTTCTTGGAAAAAGCTCATTCCGGTCAGTGGTCTTGTGAGATTTAGAAACCTAGCCAGAAAACAAATCCTCCCCTTCCTGCCATTTTCAAGCTCTTTTCCATAGTTTTTGCTAATTCTTAGCCACTGTAACATAAAACTTCATCACACAACCAAGCTTCAGGCTTCTCATGAATCATCAACTAAGAAGAAAAAGTTCTTTGAAAAGTGAGTATCTTGAGGTACCAGCAGATCAATGACTCCCAATTAAGGTGTCTGCTCTAAAGCAGCAGGAAAGAGTAGAAGTGCCTTCCCTTGTCTCACTGGCTTGGATTACCTCTGAAAATCAGAGCAAACGGGCAGGAAAATTCTTCTGGGTGACGCCAAGAGAGGAAAGAAAAATGCATGCTGTGAATACACTCTCTAAGCCAATTCTGGACATGTTTTTCTTTACATTCTCAAACACAGACCTTCATGAGTTAGGTCTTTGTTGCACTGTATTAGGAACGGCAAAGTGACAACACAGACTCTCTAGCTTTGGTTGCAAAAGAGAGAAAGTTTTATTCTTCCAGATCTTCTTTTATAGACAGTTCCAAGAAGGTCTGAGAAGGTAAAACTCTCATTGATCATGAAACCAACACATCACCATTATTGGACAGTTAAGAACAATGCACCTTGACTGTTTCTTACAAGTAAACAAGGTGACAAGCAACACCTGCAAAGGTTGTTTTTCGTCTCCAAGGACTATTTGGATTTCTCCTTATGATTTCACATGCCAGAGTGAGAAAGTTGTGTGATTTAGTTTCACACAGGCTCAAGCTAATGCCTGAAGCCTAAAAAACTCTTATTTGACCATTGTCTTCTCTCATGGAGAATAATTAAATGTCATATTTCAAGTACTTGGTTTTTTTTTGATCATCTGTTAAATATTTGTGTTTTGCTGACATGATGTTCCTTTCTTTGTGAGTTTAGGCACCACAATACTGTCTCACAACTTAAACTGCAGTAACTTGAATGGTAAACGAGCATTAAAAAGTTCAGAGAGTAACTTTTAGTTACTTCTAAAAAACACAACAAACTGTGTTGGAGTTAATTTAGGAATCTGAATGCTTATTACAATATCCTGGAGCTATAGTGACTCTGAGCCAGTTTTCCCAGCTAGTTCAAATATAGGTTTTTTCTTCTCTCTCTGGCCTGAAGCCTGGAGGGGTCTCAGCTGCTGTCTGGGTTTAGATCAGGATTTGAGCATGCCAGTGTCCTCTGAGCAGAAGTCTATAGACCGAGTAAAAAAGCCAGAGGGAGGACTCTTCTGGGTTATATTTCACAGTTTGTTTTTGCAAAGGGGACATCAGGAAGAGACAAAGGTTTGAGGATCTGGGGCTGCTTCTTTTAACAGGATTTCTTCGGAGGGTGGGAGTTTCAGAAAGAACCAATTCATTTCCACAGCTAGCAAACTCACAAACTTTCTACAAATCAAGGTTACACACACTAAGATAAGAAATAACAGACACAGAGTTCTTCGAATGCCTACCAAGGTGTAGGAGTAAGCTCACGGGGGAGGCATGGGTATGCGGGATTTGGGGGAGGGGCAGTCACCCAACCTCCTTTAGATGGGACAAAGGAGACGAAAATGCCCCGAGGACCAACAGCGATAACACTTCACTATAAACTAAAAGGGTGAGTCTTCCGCATATTCCCGGGCCGGGGCCAGAGAAACACGGAGCGACCCTGACTGCTGGAAATGACAGTGGTGCTTTCTCTCCGCCCCCTCGGGCCCCCCGCTGCATCCTCGCTGCGGGGAAGAGGGGTCTGGAGGAGGAAAACTCTGACAACAGCGGTAAACCCGGCCCCCAGCAGGGAGCAAAGGAGGCAGAGGAAAAAATCCTCAACCTCTGGCACTCCCCGCCAGAGGGGGGGAAGTGGGCACTCCCCGAGAAGTGGGCACTCCCCGAGCTGACAGCCAGATGGGAATAATACAACACTGTAATAAATTTTTATTGTTTGTTAATAAAATTTAATATGATTACTAAAATAAAATATGATTGCTAAAGTTGTTTTAAGAGCTAACATTTCAGAAACGCCTAACCACAATGACCACATATCCGGCTGTGAAGGCAAGAAGCTGAAACTGCAGAGCTGAAGCTGCAAGATGCTCTCCGGCTGTACGAAGGGGAAGTAGAACATCTCCTTATTAAGGAGGATTGCCTACCCACGACCACCAAGAAGCAGAGGAAGACCCTACCCACGACCACCAGGAGGCAGAAGAAGACGCCCTAGCAACATGAGGGTTAGGCGCTGATGCAATCCAGGAAGACACAGATCCAGGGACTGTATAAAAAAGGGAACCTCCTCAGCCAAGGCATGCACTGTGTGCGGGACACTAAGAGGAAGCGTCGCTCTGCTTGTCCCAACTGGCTCTTACTTGCTTTACTGCTTGCTGAGTTAATAAAATTGGCTTTCATGAATGATTATCTAAATTGTACCTTCTAAATTGTCACGACAATTTATAACAACACTATAGAGGATTCCTGGGTGCAAAATTCTTGAATTGAGATCTTGAATTCCTATAGATTATGACAGCTGGGAGGAATGACCTGTGGTTCAAGTAATTAACTGCACCTCTTCAGATGTTTGAAGAGCTGTCTGTAAACAAATTAAGTGTAAGAATACTACCCCACATATGAAAATACTTCCTAAATATTCTTGAAGCATGCAGAGACAAAAAGAATAGACATCTGAATACATAGTAGATTATTCTTGTCACAAAAAATAGACTATTTCCGTAAATTAACTGGAAAGCTTATGAAAATTAACATTCACTGTAACCTCAAAGTAGTAAGCTAATGCATGGTATTGAGAAAAGAGAATGGAACAAACCCCTAGACAGGCTCAGAGAAGATGGGAAATGGGGACTGGACTCTGACAAACAAGAAAGAGATGCTCTCAAGATGCAATATCTGATGCAATATATGATATAGTTGAGATAATATACTATTCATCTCTATTCTTGGTATTATGCTGGACGAAGAATAAAATCATCTTCAGAGTAAGTTGTGTAACACAGCATATTAATTTGCACTTTTCCTGCTATTTTACCATATAGACTTTCATTTGCAAATGTGTCAGTGAACAACTTCCACCTGTGGAGGCATGCAAGGTTACATACTTTTTCTCCATTGTAATTAGGGTGAAAGACTAGACCAGGGAAAAAAAAAACTTTTAGGAATGAATATATACAGCTCTTGTGCTGGATTTTGGAGATGAATTGTTTTCTCCTCTGCCCCTGCAGCAAGTATACTGGATGTGTGCAAGAACATGGGGGGGGGGGGAAAAGCCAGGGCAACTGACTCAAACTGTCCAAAGGGACACTCCATAAACATGATGTCATGTTCAGCACCAAAGACTTCAGGAAAGGAGTAGGATAGAGGACATTTGTTCTCACTGAATCTGTCTTACCATGTAACTATTATGTGTGTTAAGGCTCTTACCAGAAAGTGGCTAAACATCTGCCTACCAGTGGGAAGCAGTAAATAAATTCCTTAATTCAATTTTCTTGTGTGTGCGGTTTTGCTTCACTTATTAAACAGTCTTCATCTTGGTCCCCTCATTTTCAGCTTCTGATCTTGCAATTCTTTGCCACATTCTGTTTGGGCAAGGCAGGGTGCGGCAAGCAACTGGGTACTTAGCTGCTGATCAACCCACCACAAGTTCTATCATCAATATTGTGATTACTTAGGGAAAAGTCTTTTGCAATTGCAAAGTCAGATATTTTTTTCCATTTTTGCAGATGTTCTGTGGTACAACTTCTAAAAATACATATAAACTGTAAAAGTTATCCAACGCCACTGGGTTTCTTGTATTTGAATCTAAGTAAATGTATAGAAGAGAGAGAAGAAATATTTTCCTTAATTGCGTTTAGAGATCTCACTTTTTGTTGCTCTGCTCATGATATTGGGTCTGTGTGTTCATTATTTCCTTTATGCCACAGACTTTCTGCGAGAAGATGTTTTGGGATGATGACCTCCAACAGAAAGCCATAGGACTCTAACTCATGGAAAGGCTTTTTATCATCCCAACAGATGCCCAGGACTTTGTCAAGTAGTGGTAGTTTGTCAAGTAGCTGCCCTTTGTCACAGCAGATGCATTTGAACACTCTTGAATGGTAAAAGGAAAAACATCATCCAGTGGGTGTAAGTTAAAATCTCTGTTGCCAAATAAAAGTATCTGAAGGAATAAACATTTGGAGATTATTTAAGAGATAGTGTAGACTGCACATCTTGTTTAGTGTTACATGAACAGAATTAGTTTAATACTAATTATGTCTGGAAAACTCATAGGATATTCCTGAGTATCACAGAATAATGCTGTGAGAGTAATTTCAAGGATTGCAACCTACACTTTAGAGCTAAAAAATAGCAGAAAATATAAAAATGCAGAAATGCAGAAAAATAATTATACTTGTTCTCTAATTATTAAATATTATAATTAAAAATAATTATACTGGTTCTTTAATTTAAAAAAGCATCCATATTTAGCAGTTGGAACTGTTCTACTTCTGTTCCCACACAACTAAACGGGACAGAAAACATACTAGTCTCCATCAGATATTCCAGACAAACATTCCTGGTGTAGTTTTGCTTAATTTAGATCGTTTAACAAGAATAAGTGAGTTCTGAGAAAGCCCAAAAAGAAAATATGGATAAAATATATTTTTCTGTTACATAATTTCCTGCAGACTCAAAGAAAATAAGGTGTGTATTGTGCAGAATCTAGGAATTTCTATTTTCATCTAGGTGATTTTAAATTTGTCATCATATGTCACTGAAACACAAGTTAAAAGTTGTAATGTGAAAGAATGTAAAAAAAGCAAAGTTTTAATTTTTTAAGATTTAATAACATTTTATTTTACATTATTAAAGCAAATATCCATTTAAAGTAATATAATGTATACTTCAAAGACTACAAGCAGTGAACTTATTTGGAAAGATTTACTCTAAAACTGTCAACAAACAGCCAGGGCAAACTGAATTTACTGAAAAAAGAAAAAAAAATCAGTAAGCCAAGACTGAAATGCAATTACTAGTATAATGACAAGTAGCCACCAAATAAAGAGCACTAGAAGAATTACACATTTAATTTGTTACGTGCGCCACTTATTTCTCTGTTGCTATCATAGGAAAAATAGCTTACTTGATGTCACAGAGAAGGGCCACTCCTCTCAGGATCCAGTGGTCTGGAGACTTTACTGTTTTTAAAAATACCTCTGTAATAAAGTTCAAATCTGTCCTCATGGGCTTTTTGTAAAGGGGACAAACATAGAGCTTGGGATCCCTAGGTCTGGTGGAATCAACAGCATACATATGGAGCACAGGCAGCTGAACAAAAAGAATCTTTGGTGTAGACTCAATGAGTATGCTTCTTCGTTTGTCCCAGCCTGCACCTTCCAAGTAGAGCCCATAGATATATACTCCTTCCTGTGTGAAGGGTAAGGACACACATCACAACATAAAAGCATAATAATTGTCTTAAACCATTAAAAGTAATATCTATTTTACAATAAAAAATATCTGATATATCTTCAAACTATTTCATTTTAAACTATAATATAATCCTTTTTCAGAAGATAATACTACTGAAATGGAAGGCAACACAAGTTGTTTAGTGAAGTCTATATAATAAAAAGTTGCATGTAAACATTACTATAAATTCCAAAAATCAACAGGTGGTACAATGGAACAGTTATTTTAATTAAATGTTTTTCTAAATTAATTAACATCTTTATATTTAGCATTTGGCTTCTATGCTAAGCAAAGACGTTAAGGTGAAGACAGTAGTGACTTTTTCCTCTATCAATCCAAAATAACTCAGTGGTATATAATATAAACTAAATACCAAAATTAATACTGAAACATCTTTGCATGTCATACATACAGAAGGAGATGATGTGATTTCTTCTCTGGTTTGCTTTAGCACGTCATTATGTACTGCAACTTTATCTAAAGCCCAGTCTTTATGTGCTCGAGTTGCTTCTTGTTTCATTGCTGTAAGGAATCCTTGAGAAATTAAGCCAGACACTTAGTAATTATCTCATATGATAACATAAAATCTTGCTCAGTTATTAGCATGGTTCTGCACTGAACTTAAAGACAGATAACCAGAATTGTATTGAAAACAAGCAGCCTTACTAATGATAGCAAACTTTGCTTTGGGACCAAAATAGGAACAAGTGACAAAAGTGGCATATGTTTGCAACATAGTTTAAAGTGAGTTAAAAAGTTTCAAACCACAGAAAAACAATATTTTCTTTAAAAGCTGGATCATTTTCATTAAGTATACTTTTTTTAGAAGCTACAATATGTCAACAAGATAAATTATTTTATTTATTAACCATACGTTTTCCTTTTTGTAGTATAAAATATTTTTTTTTGGGTCAGACTAAAAGATCAGACAACCACAGAATCACATAGAATGGTTTGGGTTGAAAGGGACTGTAAAAATCATCTAGTTCCAAATCCTCTGCCATGGTCAGGGTCACTGAAAAAAACCCCAAAACACCAATTTGAATTACAGAATTCTACTAGATCAAATAAAATCCAACCTGGCCTTAGACACTGCCAGAAATGGGGCACTCACACTTCTTTGGGCAATCTGTTCCAATGCCTCAGCCCCTCACAGTAAGGAATTATTCATAATATCAGTTCTAAACCTACCCATTTTCAGTTTAAATCTGTCCTCTCTTGTCCTATCACTAAAAGCAGTTGTGAAAAGTTCCTCTCCAGCTTTCTTGTAGCCCCTAGGTACTGGAAGGTGCTATAAAGGTCACTCCCAGAGCTTTTTCCTCCAGCTGAATGGCCCCAGCTCTCCCTTCTGGCCTTCATAAAAGAGGTGCTCCAGCCCTCTGATCATCTTCATGTCCCTTTGCTGCCCTCATTCCAGCAGGTTCACATCCTTTCTATGAGGGGCCCAGAGCTGGATGCAGCACTCCAGATGGCCTCTCACCAGAGCTGAGCAGAGCAGAGGGGCAGAACCACCACCCTTGCCTTGCTGCCCATGCTTTATTCAATGGAGCCCAGGCTAAGGTTGGCTTTATGGGGTATGAGTGCACATTAAACCCATTTTTCATCTTGGCTTCTGTGACACACTCTGGCTGTATAACCATTAAATTACCATTCAATACATTACTACTCAAGTCTTTTCAGTAGTCTTACCTTGTGGATTAAAGAATCCAGTTATCCAAAATACCTTTGGTCTTCCTTGAAATATCCAAGTAGATAATTGAGCATTTCTATCCAAAAGTTCAGTAAACCAGAAGCCAAGTGTGGAAGACTCCCAAGATACTCTTTTCCATACTTGAGGGATTCGAGCATCATACATGTTATCAAGTGCATCTCTTAAATTCTGAAGGAATGAAATAATATTCAAAATAAATCAATTAATTTAGTTGAAAATCAATTAATCAATTTAGTTTAAATCAATTTAAAGCACAGTATTCCATATGTAGTAAAAGTACTTTACTTGCCTCACTCATAACAATAGTTCCTTCTATGGCTAGTTTCAGATCAATCAAGCTGGTGCGGACAACTGTGATTACCTTCTGCATGCGGTCAATTTCTTGACGAAGAAAAATATTCATAGAGTTAAGTGCTCCCATTTTAACTAAACGAGCCTTTACCTAAATTATAAAAGTACAGAAGGAATATCGTTAGCTCTAAATTGTTGAAATGCTGTTGTAGTATGCTATGGAGAAGGCACAGTCCTCTAACAGGCATCCTCCCTGGAGATCAAT
>NC_031770.1:29637950-29861855 GCF_001522545.3 Parus major
CAATCTCAGGAACCCCATGTTAACTATTGGTCATCTTACCCCAGTACCAGACTATCGGTCCCCTTCCCAATCCTCCCCTTCCCTATAAAACCCCAGCTTTTACCCAAGACCATCACTGGCCCCCTTTGCTGAAGCCTGCATTAAAGAGTCTGCGGAATGCTACGTGGTCTTCCCATCTCTTATCTGCATCGGCAGGGGAACCCCAGAACGGAGCTGGCTGGGCTGAACAGAACTGATCACAGAGCAGAAATTGCTGCTAAAAGAGCTGATCACTGAAGGCCCTTGCCCATGCTTCAAGGTTTACCCCTGACTGGAGGCTGCCTGCAGAACCCTGGATGGCGGCTCTGTCTCCTGGGACAGCCTGACTATCTGGGTTTGTTGCAGGCAGAAGCCAGGGGTCAGACAGGCCCCCAGGATCCCAGCCTGCAACAGTATGCAACATCTTAACTTTCCATGTGTTCAGAAAAGTAAATATTAGATTTGTATGTTATCCAACTAACATTTATCCCCTTAAAACTGCTTCAGTTTTTACTTTTTGTCTGATACTACCCAATTACTCATGATTTTGCTAGAACAGGACTTCACCCAGAAGCCCAGGAGACTGCTATCATAAAATGTTGAGACTGACTTCTTTTTGTTTTCACAAGTAGCTTTGGAAGTCCAAGCATAGTCTCCTTGACATATCTACATGGCCGATGGTTAGACGTCTTGATTTTAGATAAAAAATCTTCATACCAATTCATGCTGGGAGCAATAAGGGTGTTGGCTCCTTACTTGAACCTGCTACTATTTATATGAACTTTGGTACAATTCAGTGTTTCTTTTTTGCAGTGTGTACTGTGAAAATTCAACAGAGAACAGTAAAACAGGACTAAGATTAACTTGCCTCATGAGGTATGTAATCTGGAGGAAGTTTCTCTAGCATGTCTTCAGCTGAATGATAAACAACTGATTCACGAGTTTCTCCAGATCCTCCCCCACTTTCTTTAGGCTGAATGTTGGTAATAGTATCCAAAACATCAGCTGATGTATTTTTCTGGTATCTGAGAGGATGGGAAATATAAGTTACATAGAATTTTTTAATAGTTAATGATAACTTTGTAGAACACACAAAAAACAGTGTGCCATGAAGTCAAATCAAAACTCACATGAAATTGTTTCTTTTGCATCCTGCACCAACAAATGAGTGGAAATAAGAAAGCAAGCCTGAGGTACTGAAGTGGCAGCAATGCCTACTTTCACCTTCTGGAATTAGCTACATAGGGAACTGTGTATCAATGAGTGATGTAGGACACACATACTGATTCAAAGCATAGATTTGCATGTCAGCTTTACTTTTCAGCTTTCATATGACACCCATCTCCTTCTATTACTTTGTCATACATAATTATATAAGACATGAAACCAAAGATAGAATGTGTGAACTCCTAAAACACCTAAAGATGCTTTGGATACAGGGTCACGGTACTAGAGAAGCTAGATACTACAGTATTTCAACAAAAAAATTTTGAAAATGCAATTACAAAGATTATAGATCAGAAAAATCAAAGAAATACTGCCAGGAGTTTGCTTCTCAGAGGACATACTTTCTGCTTCTAAAAGTAGGAATGGTGGGGGCTTTTCATAACCCTTGACTTTAGACTCAAAACTCAAGCTTTTTTTCAATTTATGGCCCCATTCAAAGAATGAAAGATTTATTCAAGACCATATATGAGCAGAAAAGATAAAATTTCTCTTGGGCTCATGGCTTCATTGGTAATTTGGATGATATACTGGTGGTTGTAACCTTTGTGTCTTGCTGATTTAACAAGTAACAAGTTGATTTAACATTTAACAAGTAGTGATTATGGGGATGTGAACCTTCTTCTTCATACTGTAAACAATCTTCTTCCAATTCTGCTGTTAGACTATTTTATGTAGAAGGTATAGGTTCCCTGATTATAATATCAAATAAATTATAATAAATGACAGGATTTTAGAAATGGTTTTTCTAAGTCTAAAAAAAAAATAGAAACAATTAAAAAAATAAGGCAGTATGCAAATTTTGAGGAAAAGGAGAGAACAGCTTTTGAAAAATAGCATCAAAGGAACAGAATCAAAGGATAGTGATATTCCTTTCTTCAATGAAACAAGCTAGGAACCTTCTGAAGAGGAGAAATTATGTAAATATTGTATAAATAACAATTACTGTTTGAACAAGACTTTTTTTGTAAATGAAAGGAGAAAAGACAAAATATATATCTTGATCTTTACATAATTAAAAATAATTTTCCTGTGTGGAAGTGAGATTAAAATATTAAGAAGAAATTTCATTTACATACCATTGGGACATATTCAACATTAAAACCACTCTGCAACAAATTTTTTCTAGGTTTTGAGAAACCTCACTTTCCTTTAGATTGCAAATAAAATGAAGTATAGATGAAAACAGTAACAATAAAAAGATGGCAGAAGTCTGTAGAGGAAGTACCATGCTCCTGAGAACAGAATCGGTTGCATGTGATGGGTTGACCCTCATCACTCGTAGATATTTATGTGTAGATGTCTCCATAACAGCTTTTTATCTAGATTGCCCAATTCAGCTCATGTATTTTAGATGTCTGCTTTGTGATGAGAGAAATTGCACTTTACAAGGATCTGTTTTTCTCTGTTACTGTTAAGGAAGTCTACAGTAACCATAAAGGAAGTTACAGCAACATTTAATGAATCTCATTATAGTGTCAGTGTTGCCTAAATGTATGTAAGATAAAGCACTCAATACCTATTTATATATTGCTTTCCCCTCAAGCAAAGTGAATTGTGTCATAAGAAGAAAAAAGAAAATTAATTTTCTATGGATTTTGATTTACTCCAAAAAGCATTATTAAGAGTATTTTCTCAATAGTTTGAATGTAACATACTATCATTATTTGAGAGCTGGAATCTGTGCCATCAGGGATTTTCTGTACTGGAAGTGAAAACTAAGAAAACATGCATGTGAAAGAAACATTGCCTCACCTTTGTGTAGAAAATAACAATATCTATTACAGCACAGGGCTCAAACCCTTACATTCACCAGCTTGCAATAGCTTAACTAAAATTCAGCTACATTTAAAGCTTCAGTGGGGAACCAGTTGGGAAAGGGGTTTGGCAGAAGACTGTCAGAATATTCCTTTCCTGCTCAGGTAGCTGTTAACCTGTGGCTTTTGCAGAGCCTATGATTCATACACCAAGTTAAAATCATTCTCAGTGACTTCAGGTGTTAATCCTAAATGAAAGCATTGAAATTCATTGAAGCCTTACAGTTGGAACCAACAGATTTAGCATTTGGCTGAACTGTAAAACTGCCACAGTAAATTAGTGAGAGAGACGATTTTTCTTGTTCTCCATAATAGTAATATGGACAGGTCTTGGCTCTCTCAGGGTTTCAATTCTCACAGTTAGCCTTCTGCATACTCTGAGATGAGTTGATAGGGTATTATATGGAGAATTTGAATAAAAGTTTTATATTGTATGGGATGCTAATCCATTTGATCTGTGTGTCAAAGATGAATTTCTGACACAGTAGCTGTGCATAGTTACTTATAACAGACCATGATAAGACATGGAAAAAAACATGAAGCCTCATTTCCCCCAAACTCTAAAGAAGGAATTAAAAGGCAAAATTGACAGGGAAAAAAAAAGGACTAAAGTAACAGGAATATGCTGTGGCACCAAGTGGAAGAAAAACTGAGCATTAAAGAGAAACCAAAGAGATGTACCTACTCACTAAAGCTTTCCCAACAGTGTTAGTCTCAAGTTTCCTCCTATAAATTAGCTCTCCTACAAGCCTAATTTTGGATCTAAAGCATGTCCATCTTCAAGACTTTGTTTAGCTCTCTATTAAATCTTGGCTCTTTTTCTTTAATCATTTCTAGAAGGGAGGTCTTGCAAGTATCAGAGAATGACTTGGAACAGAGTCTACTCTTAGATTCTTTTCTTCACAAGCATATACTAACTGTAGTATGTGTTAGGCAGAGCTGACAATAAAACTGTGTACTCTTCTCACAGCATGCTTAGAATACAGGCCTCTTGACATGGCATCAGCCTCTCAACTTTGAGACTGAAAAATTGTGGGAAATTACTGTTTCATCCAAAAGTATTAGAAGATGTTAGGTTTTCATAGCAGCTCTGCATTTGAATAACATTTGGTTTATTTAAAAGTTGAAAAATAGCTACATGAAGAAACAATGAATGTGGAATGTGGACATACTGGATATGAAAATGCAATAATTCATGGCAGAATTATTAAGAATTTCAGTGACATAAATATGATGATGTTCATATCCTTTCATAGGGTATATAATATTAGAAGGAAATGAAGGGCAAGCTGTTACACAGATTATTTGGAATGAAAGAGTGAATTTAGTCAGAGATAAAATTTTAAATGGAACTAGTACTTGGTGCAGTTGAAAAGCCTCTTTTAAATAATGGGAATGGTGGAACCAATTGCAAAGTAAATTTGTAGCTGCATCCAAAAGCATGCTTGTAAACCAAATGGTAATCCAGAAAATAATTTAATAAGTGTTTAAAGAAAAATAAAGTACTTGAAACAGAAGGCAAATACTAGAAACTGTCTCTAGTTGAACTCTATAGAACCATCTATCACATATTCATATAAAAGTTTCATAATGCTTTCAATTAAAAAAGTAAAATCACGAGGAGTAAGTAATGACTTCCAACTGCTTTAAAAAGACATGTAAAATGTAGCTGAAGATACTGCATTTATAACAATGTACATACACAGAAAGTGTTCCACTCAACAGAGAAATTCACATGAATCCTAGGTTTCCTATGAAAAATATATTTTAGTTAAACATTTGATAGGGATTTGTTTCCAAATACTAAAAGAAACATTCTCTGTTTTCAATGTGCTGAGACCTACTTACGTAATATCAGCATTGGGATGGAGACCAAACACCTCTGGACTGTCCATGGCAGGGAGTAACTGGATGTAGTCAAAGTACTGTTCCACTGTTTTGCAAACTGGAATTTTATACCCAGTATAAAAGCAAAAGGCGCTGTCAAACATACTTTCATTAAACCATACCTGTGAAAAATCCATGGGGAAAAAAGAAATCCAACAATTATTTTGCTAATTAGATGGCTTTTTAGTCTCATTTTTACTCCTGGAAGATTAGGGTTCTTGTTTCAGCTACTACATCTGATTTTACTTTAATGCAACAGTAAATCATTAAAAATTATGTCTATTAAGTTTGACTTCCAGCTAAGTCTTTTTAGCTAAGATTTTCTGTTGGGGAGGATGAAACAGGGAGACTTATTGTTATGAATATGATTGTTTAGCAAAAGATTCTGAAAATATGAAACCTAAAATCGAAATAGAAATGCAAGCTAGCTTTGGGCCATAGGATACTGAGCACTAGTTACTATACAACCAAAGAACAATAGCCTAGCCAGCTGAAGGAGAATCCTTGTTGATGAGACAATACCCTTCCGCTGACAGAATCCAAAGGTCAAGCAGCAAGAGAAGAATTTGAAAGGCTTTTAGAGTCTAAAATGTAACACTGTATGGTAATGTAGTAGTTCTTATAGGCTATATGTAAATTCTCTAGTATGTGTGTCTCATAGTTGTTGGTTACTGGGAATTACAATATTCACTATAGAAAGGGATATAATGTATTGTAACAAGAACTTCGCTCTCATGCTCTCTTCTGCATCTCTCTTAACTCTCATCTTCTTCTTCCCTCTCTCTCTTAACCCTTATCCCCTCTTACCTCTCTCTCTTAATTGTTATTCCTTTCTCTCCCCTCCCCCCTCTCTTAACTTGCTCCCTTATTTCCTTCTCTACTCTTATTCTCTACTCCCCTCGCTCTTAAGCTCTCCCCTCACTCTTAACTTCTCTCCCCTAGCTCTTAAGATCTCTTACCTTTGCCCTCTCTTACCCGTACCTCTCTTACTCCATTCTCCTACTCTCTGTCTTTCTCCCCTCTCCACTCTCTCTCTCCCTCCCTGACCACGTGTACGCTGTGGCTGGTGGCAGAAACAGGTCTCTTCCTCCCTCTACCAAATTAATAAATTGCTTATACCTGAACAACTTGACCCTGGAGAAGTCTCTCACCGTGTATGTTTTGTACATCTATAAATTTCCAGCTAAGTTTCTGCTCCTCACCAAAGAGGAACCAAGGGGAAGAACCTCACTGCCAAAGAATGAGGTTTTGACAACTTCATTTTACTTTGAAAAGCCTTATAAACTAGTAAAGTGCATGTTCGGCAGAAAGAAGACCTTCTGATTTCTGTATTGGAGATATCAATAAAAATGACAACTGTATTTCTAAGGTCTCTTACCCTTGCAAAGCAATTAAGAAGACGCTTATCATAGTCATCTGTGACTCGGCCTCCATACTGTACTTCTCCAATCATGTAGCGTACTGTGTTCCATGATATCCCCTGTAAAGTAAAGTACATGAAAGACTAGAGTTATATGTAAGAAGAAGATTGTAATTTAAATATAATCTGAAGCTTATAATGTTCTGAAATGTAAACTGAAAAAATCACATAACAATAATCCTTTATTTCTAAGTTATTTACCGAGCTCAACTTTGTAATTTTATGGAAGAATTGGGCTTGGTCCTGCTATTATTAATTTAGAATCACAGGATCATTAGGTTGGAAAAGATCTTTAAGATCATCATGTCCAATCTTTGACCAAACACCAATTTAGACCATGGCACTAAGAACCATGTCCAGTTGTTTCTTGAACACCTACAGCCACAGTGACTCCTCAGCCCTCCTGGGCTGTCCATTCCAATGCTTGAGAATCCTTTCCACTAAGAAAATCCTCCTAATGTTCAACCTAAACCTCCCCTGGAATAGCTTGAGGCTGTGTCCTCTTGTCCTGGCACTGGTTGCCTGGGAGAAGAGGCCAATCCCCACCTGGCTACAGCCTCCTTTTGGGGAAGTGTAGAGAGTGACAAGGTCCCCTGAGCCTCCTTTTCTCCAGGCTAAACACTCCTGGTCCCTCAGCCACTCTCATATGCCTGGATCTCTAGAAGTAAAATCTCGTAATATATTTTATATATATATGTATGTATATATGTATGTATGTATGTATATGTATATGTATATATATGTATATATGTTACAGTTTGACCAGAAATCACTCATTGCTGCTATTGCCTCTCTTCTTACCCCCAATTCCACCCTCCCCACCCCACCCCCTCTCCCTGTTTCTCATCTTTCTCTCTTGGCTGAGTGCTGCTTCATAAGGAATGGCTATTCCCTGCTAAGTATGGCAGCTGTAGAGAAGTTTGATTTGCTCTGTCAAACTCAGTAAATATTTTAGCTCTCTTTCCAAAACAGATAACATACAGACTTGTTAGTTTTGGATATAGTAGTGAAGAAGAAAAAGAAATTTTAAGGTTCTTAACAAATATGTATTTTTACATGCATGACAGCACATAAAATATTTCAGCTTTATTTTCTTGCAGAGAACCTCAAACTTTGATCATTAGAAAAGGCACTAAATTAATAGCAATGAGTAAATTATGATAAACATGAGGGAAAAACAATTGCTACTGCTGTACAAAGCATTAAAATGTACTGTATATACAGATTTTAGTATTCACCTTCTTGATGTCAATTTTTTTTAGGTGATTTTGTATGAACTGAACACTGGCTGTAAAGTCTGCTGAGTTAAATTCATAGGGAATATTCCAACCCAAAGGTCCAAACTTGCGTCGCTCCTTAGGAATAAAATTAAAACCAAATATATTTATGAAACATCTTATAATTTTCTTTCTGTAATAAATTTTAATAATAGCAATACCGTGGAGTAAAGAATTGAACTGAAGAAGAAAGGTAGCCTAGGAAATGGCTGTATGCCTCATAAACATCAATAATGCAGCTAAGTTATACCATGAGGGATAAATAATTATAGAAAAAAACAACAAAATAATTTATTAATAACTTCACAAATCAATTTATAAGTCATAGGTTTGCAATGCCTCACTTCTGTATGGATAATTAAATATTTATATTAAGTAATAAATTAATTAATTTAGCATTGTACAGTTTTAAATTTGTTTTTACAAATACTGTTGACTAATGATAGTTTCAAATTTTCAAGCTCCTATAATTATGCTCTTTTCCAAACAGTTCTGTATTGCCACTTCTGTCTTGTTTCAGTATGCTTTTTTAATGTACATTTTTCAAAATTCACAACTTTATTTTAAGGTTGTCACCATTACATTATTTAAATTTACTATTGTATACCTATTTGGAATAAAGTGATAACAGTTGTAATAACAGAAAAATAGTTAATAATTATACTAAAAAAATAAATATTCTGTAGCCCAAACACTTCAAACATACAGCACTATTATATTTTACACAAATTTGTTAAAGCCATTTCAGTTAAATTTCTCAATGATTTTTTCAGAATGTAGAACAGATTAATTCAAGAAGTTAAGAACTAAGTTTCTGAGTAGTGCTGACATTTATCAAATGAATAAATTACATTTTTAAATTAACATATTCATCAGATTTTATATTACCAAGTCAGCAATCACTGACAGTCTTTGACACCTGAAGTAACATTTAGGAAGCCTAGCTACAATATTTGAAAAGAACTGGAATTGAAAAAAGCCCCTCACCTTTTCTTTTCCAAAATTAAATGTTGTTTATAAGCAGATGAGACAGCATGAACCAATAATACAATGCAGAAGAGTCTAATGATTTCCTGTCAAGTTTTTTTAATTACTTCTTAAGTTATAGTTATCATAATGATCTTGTCACCAAAGGATATTAAGAACTGGTCAGTTAAAAGGCAGGACAATGTATATATTGTTGGTTGGTTGGCAATTCATAAAATTTCTTACTAGATGAATAGCTGTAATAGTTTTTAAAAATACTGATAGGTTGAATAAGCATAGATTTTCTAGTTCCACAAGAACTGTATAATCCTGAGGCAGTACACAGAACAACTTTTTCACTGTTTAAAAAGTGTAGAAGGAAAATAATGCAGAATGCTGTATCTTAGCAGTGAACATCAAAAAATTATTCTTCTCTCACCAGCTGCCTACACCAAAAATACAAGCTTCTCAGTAGAACCTAAGGCTTAAACAGTGCTTTATAACTATTTTGAGATCCTTGGTGAAAAGTAAGTACATTCAGAGAGCTCAAATTATTAGTATATATTGTGATCTCAAAACTTATTTATCTTTAAAGTACAAGGAATACATATCATTGTTCTCACACCAGAATTAATGTACGCAACACATTGACACAGATATGAAAAGAATTTTATTTAATTCTAGCCACCTAAAAAATAGCTACTCTAAGTTAGGCATCTGCATTGCCTTTAAAATCAATGGAATGAAACAATGATATATCTCTAGAAAAACATTCACTCTTAGACAGCTATTATAGATAAGCTGGTTTTCTGTTTCAGCATGCTTATCTATTTCTATTGACTACAGAGAGAATTTTTTCCCATATACCCAATGACTGGCTTTTGATCAGCTGAAGTTAGATGAGAAAAAACAAATTCTAAAGGCCCATCATATGAGAATTGTTTCAAAGCTATTAAAAAAAAAAGATATCATGAACCTTGAAATACAGATTAGAGAAATTAATGCTTTAGTCCTGCAGCATAGTGCTATGAGAAATACCAGAATGTGTTTTTTCAGGAACCTCTATTATAGAGTGACTCCATGTATTATACCACTATGTGCAAACTTTTTAAGAAATACCTGAACAGTAGAATGCAGGAAGGCTACAGTGTAAAGCAAAGGTTTCCACATAGGCAGGTTGCTAACATTTAACAGATCCTGACTAATTCCAGAAAATGTTCTTTTCAGTCCAGCACGTATGCCTTGTGGAGGTTCATTTGTGAACTTTATAGCAATCTGTCACCAAAAAAAAAAATAAATAAAGGAATAGGATTTGCTTACTGAAACAAAAATAGCAACATATGAAAATGTCACACTACTAGTTCTAATTAAAATGTAAATAACTGAAAGCTTGTAGAAATAAAGCTAATATGTACTTAAACTGCATAAAAGGACTACACAGAATCATAGAATAGTTTGAGTTGGAAAGGACCTTCTGAAGGCCATCTAGTCCAACCCCACTGCAATGTTCAGTGACATCTTCAAATAGTCAGGTTGCTCAGAGTCCTATCCAAACTGACATTGAATATTTCCAGGGATGGAGTATCTAACACTTTTCTGGGTTTCACCTGTTCTAGTGCCTCACCACTCTCATTGTCAAAAACTTATTTCTTATATCTAATCTAAATAAAACCTTCATTAGTTCAAAATCAGAATCCCTTTCCCTTTTGCAACAGGCCATACTAAAATGTCTGTCCTCATCTTTCCTATGGGCCCCTTCAAGCACTGCAAGGCTGCAATAAGGTCTTCCCTAAGCCTCCTCTTCTGCAGTCATACTATATTAGGCCACGAAGGATTTTGAACATAGACCTTTAATTTTTATTGGTTAAAACCATCACTGACACTTGGCCATGGACCTAAAAATTTTCATCAATGACATAAAAGCAGTCACCATACTTTTTAGAAGGCTTTTTTATCCCTGATTCAATGACTGAATGATGGAAGAGAAGTATCCCATATAAATGTCAAGAACAGCATTGTATTTCTGTTCCCAGAACTTCACAGTAAATGCAAATAAATCTCACTCCTCCTCAGATCAGATCTTTGTGTTCACAGTGGCTACTCTGGACTCTGTGGCTTGTCTAAGGCAGCAAATTAGATTAATCAGAGAATATTCCTGAGCACTGTGGTCAGCAGGCATTGAATCCATATTTGTGGCAGTAAATTGCCACAGTCCATTAGAATTCTGCCCCTTAGTTTCATGCAAACTGCCTAATGGGAAGAGTGGTTACACAATTTTAATTTTCAAATATCTGCAAATTATTTGGAAAAGTGTAGCATTGTAACTGAACAGATTGGGCCATGATATTCTCCAGCCAAACTGTATTTAGAGTTTATTATCAGACCCTCTGGAATTTCTCAAGGTTGCTGAGACATAAGCTATTCTAAAAATAAGAAAGAAGAAGCTGGAAAACAAGAAAGCAGGACCACAAGAGCCAGATAACAGAGGGCAATTGAAGACTTGGACTGTAACCAATCCTGTGCCCCAAGGGCTGTGTGAAGAGTATGTGGACAGGATAGGGGCACCAATGAAAATATACATGATCATGTGAATAGTAGTTTTAGAATGTACAAATAAGTGTGTAATGTAAACAATAAATGGCTTCTGCAAAATCATATTAGTTCGCTGGTCAGAGGTCCCGAACTCCCTCAGAAAAGTGCTAGTAAGCACAGGTTTTCGCATCAGAGAGTGTTGTAACTATTTACCTCTATGGGCTATTGTATTCCAGTGTTGGATAATGCTCATGGAACAATTTATTATTTCAGACACAGACTGGCCTACCAGAATCTGCTGCTCAAGACAACTAAAAGTGCTGGAGGAATTAAAATAAAGGGTTTTTTTCCCCTCCAATTCTAAGTACTTGTCTCTCTAGCTTGAGTAACATGGTAGCTTGCACAGAAAGGACAGTAAAGGCCAGGCAGCCCATGAACACACTGTATTGTGTTCCTGTTACTGTTGGAGGGAATTGGAACACTTGAAAATCAATGTTTTCACATTTCAAAGGATATCCTATTCAGTTTTGATGAAAATTCTATATTAGAAGGAGCAAAGCAAATTGTTCTCTTTTCCTCTGAGAAAGGGCTTTGGTTTGTCAGTTATTCTTGTTCTGTAATCCCTGAATATGTTAATATTTTAACAGGAAACATGACATTATATAGTGGGAAATCACATGTGAAATATTTGAGATAAATGCAGTGAAGATTCATCTAGAAACCCTCTTGAGGTCTCTTTTCTCACTTTTAGAAAACTGTATGTCCATATACCACACTACTCATAAACTGCTTGGAGATGCAGGGTGATTACATGTTCTGTTGTTAGAACATAGGATTCCATACAGCTCACTTTCTATACACAGACCATGGTGACAGACAATTCCTACTGAAGGTTTCCTCTACACTCTTTCAAGACAGGAGTCCTACTCCCCTTCACACCCTAGATATCAGGTGAGGCATCTATTTTTATTCAGAGAGAATGAGAATGACTAAGGAGACTTCCACTGTTTTTTAGAGAAAAGAGAACATAGAAATATCAACATACAGTTATTACAGTAGATATTAAGTAGCATTATGACCCACTGTGAGAGTGTTGGGAACCATCATCTGTGACTTCAGTGTATTTTTTAAGACTTCAGGCAATTTTCTTGGTTCTGACAAAAAGTGTATCCTTGAGATCTACAGAACAGACATTTATAGTTTATCCAAAGAAATTGGGTAGATGATGTTCTCTAAGATGTGTTCTCAATGTATGTTCTGTCCTATTAATACTTTATTTATTATAGAGGAATCTGGAATCCTTCTCTGGAAAAATGTTTGCAGGCATTAATCTGTCCACAAGGCATCTGGTTGGGCCAAAAGGGATACAAGTAAAGACATATAGTTTTTATTGAAGTGCTTCTGTGTACAGAATTATTGTGGACTCACACATACATAATGCATCATCAAGAACTTCTGGTTACTGGTAAATAACCTTCCAGTTACTGGTAAGCAACCTTTGAAATTATATTTCCATTGTAACACATTTTTTTCTTGGGTTTTGCAATTTTTCCCTCCATTTTTTTCACTGCTATTTACATGACTAATTTGAATAATCTTCATTAAGTACCTGAATGAAATATTTGAACAAACCTGTAGCAGTGTAATTGGGAATTTAGGATGTTGTTCAGTAGTTATCCAAACTCGAAATGTGTCATTCTGGATCTCAGCAGTAAGAATTGTCTCCAGTAATTCATCCATGAAATCCAGTCCAAGGTGACAATTCTGAAGTAACACCCAGCCTCCCTAAACAAGGATAGCAACTATTACCATATAAAATTTAGAACAAATTATTCATAATGCTGAAGCCAACTGTCTATATAAGAATCAGATTTGGTTTTCCATGTATTTTTTTTTATACCTTTTGTTCTGTTCCTGAATATATATTCTCTTTTGTTATTACAGGATATTGGCATAGATAAAGCAAATAGGAAAAATAAGTACAAAAGTTATTTCCACATTTTCTTGTTCTCAATGAAAATAACATAACCAGATTCAATATTTTAAGTAAAGTATCAGTGCTATCTAGTGGCAAAAGGAAGTTCCTGTACTATCCCAGCAAAACACCAGTGATAAGCAATTCTGTCCTCAGATACAGAAGAATGTGAATGCAAAAGTAACAGCTGAAATTTAAGTAATACGTATTTTTTGAAACTGATTTGTTTATAACAACCTAAAGTAAGTGTAAACTGGTAATAAGACCCTAAAAGTTTCTAACTCCAATTAGTTTATCTCTAATAAAGGCATTTGCATGAAATCCAACTTCCACTTATTTTGATCTTATTCATCTCTCAAATTGCATGCAAGCTCTAGTTTGATTATTGTCTATCTAAGCTTCCGCTTATGAATTTAAATTCAATCAGCTTTTTTTAGCATCACTTTAGAAGCCTGCTGAATTAGGAAGCCTTTATTTAATCAGTTCTAAATAGTGATGGACAGTGGATTTCATTACATCTTGTAATTTCATTTTAGCAATTTTGTTTTAGCTCATTTAAAAATAAATCAGTTACTGTTGGTGAAAATATATAATTGAAATATTTATGGTGAATTGATAGATATTAGAAAAGAAGATTAAATTAAGGATTTTTTATCCTTCTTTTATGAGGAAAAATTTATCTCCAACTTTTTTGAGGGAGATCTTTAATCAATTTGGTACATTTCCAAATGTATTAGACTTAGTTTTTGAAAAGTATCTTCCTGTAACACAGCACAGCACTTATAATCATCTTATATACTCTTGGCCAGAGGTACAAAACAAAACAAATAGGTATTTGTCTTCATATTCACTAATTCTGTTTTGTAGTTTCAAATCTGATGTCCACATGTTCCTCCCTTCAGCACTAAGGCATGTAGTTCAGAAATTGTTACTGGTAGCTCTACTGGAGTGCTGCTTTGAGTGTCCTTGTGCTTCAAATTAAGGGCGAAAGAAAGGGATGCTCCATTTTTCACCATTGCAGTGTACTGGAAGTTGACAGTGACCATTCCAGACATACAAATAAAGAAATAGTAGATGTATGTGTGCACTCACATATAATATAAATTGTTGTTTGCTATAAAGAAATTTATTTTTTTCTCTTTTTCCAAATTGGTACATCTATACAACAATACTCTCTACTAAGGGAGATAATAAGGATATTATTATCTCCTTTATAAGGGAGATAAGAGAGATATTTGCTCTCTATTGAGGGAGATATTCTAGCCCTCCAAAATGCACATGTACAATTGATACCCCATATTTTGAGTTTGCAGGCAACTATGGCTGTATGTCTTCACTTGAGAGATTGTCCACAACTCCTTAAAGTGTCCAGCTGTGGGAATTCCAAGCACAGAAAATTCTCAAAGTCTTGTGCATGCAAGCTCAAATACAGAAATGAATACAGGGTTTGACCTGAGACCTTAGAAAAGGTTTCTGGATTTAGAGACCATAAGCAAGAATGTGGGTTTGTAGTTTAGACAGAAACATTAAGTCAGGGAGTAGAAAGTTTTATGGTTTTAAAATTAAGATACAGAAATAGTCATAAAGGTAATAAGAAGTTTTAAAATGCAGCAAGTAGTTTCGTGTGTCATTATATGATTGGTTAAGCAAGTCCGCACTGCGGCAAAGATATATAAGACAAAATTAAATATTGGTGTGAATGTAGAAACATTCTTTGTGTCAGTAGTTTATTGGCTAATTAACCTTTAAGAGATCTTGTAACCTGTGGTCTTGTGACCACTGACCATGAACATCTGCCAAATACAGTGAAGACATTCTCACTCCTTCAAGAGACTGTAGAAGAAGAGTAATAAATCATGCTTTAAGACATCTTCAAGTGGTCCCATCTCTCTCAAAATCCCTATATCCAGCTGACAAGAAGGTACCACCTTTGCACTATAACTTTATATTGCATTTGCTGTTTCAATTACTATCTCGCTGTAGCTGCTGTTTAGGTTTTTCATAGTTCTACTGTTCTACTGTTGGGGAATATCATCTGCATTAACAAAATACACGACAACATTTAAAGAAAAACTCTTATGTATTGTTTAGAAATTTTTAGACATTATTGGGACTCAAAGCCAAAGGACTGACAATTAAAGAAACAAGGAAGAGACACCAAATGCTGGTGAATAAGAGGTCCTGTCACTAGCAGATTTGTAAGGAACATGTGAAACAGTATTAGGAGGAAGCACATCCTTCTGCAGATGTGCTTCAACTTTAAGCACATCAACTTTAAGTTACATGTACACTCACCATTTTATTTAGCAGATGCTACACAACATCCAGGTATCTCTTATATGGGAGAGGAAAAATTAAAAAAAATTCCAATAAAGAGGTGGGATCTGCAGGACAGTACCAGCCCCCAATGTCCTTTTACCCTTCGTTAATAGTATAGTGATAAGTAAAGAATGTGCTGCTTTTGGAAAGCTGTTCAGTAGCACTGCTGCCAGAAGTATTGGCTTGGACTCCACTGTCACATATATATGCTACAGAGAAATGTTTTTAAACTCAGGCATTCAAAAAGACATGGTCACCTGAGATACGTTTGATAGTAACATAGAATTATAGACTGAATGCTAAGCAGACAATCAACTTATATTGCAAGGTTTTTACCTACCTGTTCCATTGATACCTCCATGAGTTTGCGTGCATGAACCTCTTGTCCTTGGCCCATTGAGATGGTCCTACATTCTATAACATATTTGACAATATAAGATTAATAAACTTACATTATTGCGAAAAAGAATTTTAATTCAGTCCAAAACCCAGTGATATAAATACAGCACAATTAAATAAATGTAATGCAAAAACATATACTTAGGAAAACAGAATCCCTTCACCATCATGCTATTTTGTATAAATTTTCTGAACACTGACATTTTGTATAACAACATTGAAATACACATACACAATACTTACAGAAGTTAAAAACAGTGACTGATGTTGTGACTGTGAATGTGAATGTGAATTTGTGCCAAATTTTAACCACACCATAGGATTTGAAATATGAACAAAGATTTTTTTTTGAGTGTTCATAAACACAATGCAAAGATGTAAAACTGCATTTATGAACACAGTAATGTGACTAATGTCAAGAATATATGGGATCTACTCCTAACTCAGTTTGTATTCACAGTTTTTCAAAACTTCCACATAATGTAGAACTACAGATCAGAATATACAAATGTAGATCTTGCAGCTGTTTTTTGTTACAAAATAATCTTCTATACAGATTACTGATTTCTAAGTTACCTACTCTTAAGAGATAAAACAATATTATTGCCTCTCACCATAACAGTATTTTTAAATAATTGCTTACAAAAAGTTATCATCACTGGGAAGGATGATAGCAATTTATTAAAAAAGACTTGAATTACTGTCCAACTTCACACAGAATGGTTCTTAGCATACTGTCTTCCATATAAAATATTATTTTATCTTTAGGATGATGTTTCAGAAATAAAAAAATAGTGCAAGAGAATATAAGAAATACTTCCCAGAAAAAAATATCTCTGAAATTACTTACATTGCCCCTCTGTGTTTTAACATATGACAATGAATAATTACTTTCATACCCAAATTAAGCTTCCTAGACAAGGAATTAATCTGATCAGTTGGGTCTGATCCCATAGACAAGAAACAGATGAGAGGTGTTCGTATGTCACTTTCTTCCCAAGTTTTTCTTAAATTCAAAATAACTGGCTCTGTATATTTCTCATCCAAGGAGCTTGCAATATATTTCCTGGCTTGGGAAAGTGTTCGGTCTGGACACCAAGACCTAGAAATTAAAATACACACAAAGATATAAATTCACTGCCTCTTCCTCCAATATCCAACTCAAATTAGAAATTATATTTTTATAAAATAGAGGGATTTTTAAAATCATAATATGTATGTATATGTATGCATACGCACACATTCATATATATGTTTGCAGGTTTGTCTTTACAGATATAATAATAGGCAGAGCTGATGGTCTTCCCTATACTTTTGATACTTTCCAGTTGCTTACAGTTTTGCCTTAACTGCATTGGAATTTTCTGTTCTAGGTACTTTCACTGGCTTGGGTCATTCTTCATTTTAAGCAGAACTTTTGTATTTGAGAACACAAAGAGGGAAATATTGGTTTTGCCCTTTAGTAAAACTCTGCAGATGATTCATTGCGTCTGTTAGACTTTTAGGGTACAAACTCAATTCTTTAGCACTGGATTGCACTTGTGTTGGTGATGAGTGCTTTTCCCATGAAAAAACAAACAAACAACTACTTCTAGATAAAATATATTACTTTGCAAATCTTCAGTTTTTGAACATTATTTAAATCCTTAGGACTTAGATGGTCCCTCCCTCTTAGGGTGTAGAGCATTTAACAATATGGTATTTCCATCATATTCTAGCCTTTTTTACTGCACAGGTTGAATCCACTCCAAAGACAAATCACCGTCTGATAAATAATATTGTTGGGGTATTTCATAGTATCTCTGTTTTATTTGTTACAGCATTTGGAAAGTATGCAACAAATGCAGGAAAATATGATCTCATGTTG
Organism: Parus major; assembly: GCF_001522545.3. Lineage (NCBI taxonomy): Eukaryota > Metazoa > Chordata > Aves > Passeriformes > Paridae > Parus > Parus major. The sequence goes on from NC_031770.1 coordinate 29,655,652, forward strand.
AGATCTGATAAGGCAGCTGAATGCTTCTTTGGGGAAATCCATTTTATCCCAAGATCTTAGAGGTCTTATTTGATGCAAAAAATATAACTTATCGTACACTTTTCATATAGGATTTTGAATACTTATTTTGATTTTCACCATCTCTCTTTTTTATTTAATTTTTTAATACTTGTTTAGAGGTATTTAAAATAGTGAATTTTAAAAGAAATTTTTTAAAAATTGAAAACTATCTGGAATATTCTACTTTTTCATGGGCTTCTCAAAGAAGGTTGTAATATGGTTCCCGGTTTCCATTCCTCCTGATGTAAAAACAAAGCTATAAAAAATATTTTCTATAAATACCTTTAGATGGCAGAGGATAGCTCTGAAGCAATTGAATAAAAACATATTTCATATGAGTGAATTGGTATTTAATGTCACCCAGAGATAACTAAAGCTACAGTATTATGATAATAGCATACTGATAGGTTGAGATGTGTTGCAACCATGTAATTTCCCAAAATTTCTGAAGATGTTCACCTGATGAGTAAAAGCTTGCGAAAGGTGTCAAGTGAATCACTGTATCCATCAGGCATAATTTCTTCCTCAGGGGCATCTTTATCAAACCAGCTTTTCCACACCTTATCATTTTCAGCTATCTAAATACATTATATTAGCACACAAATAAATATATTTCAGTTGCAGTAAAATCACATTGCAAATGTCACTTCTAATGAGAGGCCATTATTATATATTAGGATATATTACAAGTAACGTTGCCTATAGCATTTAAGACATATGCCAAGTGAACAGCAATTAAAATATTACAAATAACATTAATTCAATTGCTGCAATCAGTGTTAAGATGCAGGCTCTCAAGCCAGTCAGTTATTTATGCATTCCCCTACCAAACACATGCACCTACTTTAAAAAAATCAGTAATTAGCAGGAGAATTCTATGCTACAATGCTATTCTATAGCATACAATTCTATGTGATTGATTAATTAATTCCTTTTGGTCACAAAATATGAAGAGGACCAGAAAAATCTGTCCCAGTCTAGCCAGCCAATGAATCACAAATTAACAGATTCTGGCAAGCTTTTGGCTTGAGAAAGAGTAAACCTGACCACAAATATGATCACAATTATATGTACCTCTTAGAATTCCTCACCTAATAGGATAAGGAATACTAGTGTACAGAACATAGTGAAAATGCAACTGGGCCTTTAATGCAGTGACTGAGGAGGGTCAGCTACTGCAATATTCTCAGATCACCAGAAAAAGAGCAAAGAATGAATTGATAAAGATTTAAATCAGATTTCTATATTAAATTAGGCATCTGGGACTTATTTTTTTTTAAGAGAAGAAAACCAAATTGAAATTAGCATGAAAAAAGAAAAGCATAGGAAACCTCTTGAGAACTGGGCATACCATTCTCTGTCTTTTTTTGGTCACTTTAAATAATTTGCTGTTTCATCTAAGTGAATAATGATACAGTTGTATTTAATATGACGAATCAAAAAGAAGAGCATTTCTAATGGATAAAAACAATTATTAAGAAGATATTTTTACAATATTTGCATTTTTAATTGATATCCTAGTTGGCACCCTCCCATATTCCATTTCTATTTCTAACTGAAATAATTTTAATTGTCACTTTTTAACTTTGCAACTATGTGGAAAAAGTAAGGCAGTGCTAAAATACTAATTTAAAAAGGAGAGCTTTTGGGGTAACGTGGTCCCCTAAGTATTTTGGAGTCTAAAATTTTGTTTGCACACATTCTAGAAAATCCCTGGTGAAAGGAGTTTTCTAGAAATGGGTTCTGGTGCCCTAACAACCCAGAGCAAACAACCCAACTAAAGCTCCTCCAATTTTCTCTTAACTTAATATTCTATTTTGATACCTCAAGAAACCAAAAACTGGAAGAATTGGGCTGGTATGTATCCAATTCTGGCCTTGATACAGAGTTTAGAAACAGCCAGGACCACTTGCAGGTAACCATTTAGCTAAAATGTCTGCTACTCTCCAGGGCAATATGTGCCATCACAAAATGGACTTGTCTGGCCAATGCTGTAAAAGCAAGGAGAACTTACTGTCCTTGAAATTAGCCTGATTAACAAGGTATGCTTAGATACAAGAAATGCTATGGGGAGTGGTTTAACTACATTAAAAAAAGAAATACAAATTTACCAAATTGAACATGTAACAAGCTTATATGCATATAAGTTCACGTATATTTATATTTACATAAAACAATACATTTGTAGGCAGCTTACCATATCTGAACAGCACATTAACCTTGGAACGGAAATGAGTATTTAAAAACAAGCAGCAAACCGCTCACTTGTAAAAATACACCAGTATCAATACAGACAACATTGTAACTTAAAATCCGTCACTCATATTAATTTTACAAGCCTTTTTGATATCTCTATGTTTTTATTCTATCTCTCTTTTATTGAGTTCCATTTTCCTTTGCGCCTGTTCCTTTCTCTTCTTTTTCTACCTCAATTAATATAATACCAAATACCATACAGAAGATAAATGAAGACACCACCATTCATGCTACCTAATTGTTTCTCTATGATGTTATTCTGTATTAATTGTGGAAACATTATTATGATGACAAAACTGGATAACAATATTAAAAAGAAAATTAGAAAATATCACCTGGTCCAAAATTTCTTCAAACTGTGGAAGTTTGTTCAACTCTACTAGATTTAGCCATACCATGTCAAGAATCCAGCGACATGGTTTGGGTGGGCAAGCCTGTAGATCCAAAGCTGCACCTCCTGTGGATAAAAACACAGGATGAAATGTACTTTCTGATTAAATGTATGATATTCCAGGGGTCAAGATATAATTGGTATTTCTTTTTAAATTATGCATTTTGACATAAGTAATTTTCTCTGGGATACTAACTGTATTCTTGTGTACTTAGCATTTATTTCATACCAAAGGATAATTTAGCCTTTTTAATGGCCTTCTCACAGGTGTTGTAAGGCTACTATTGGGTCTCCTCTAAGCCTTCCCTTTGCCAAGCTGAATAAGCCCAGTTCCCACAGAAATGATTTTAGAAACCATGTAGACAAGGAAATAAGACTTTGAAATGGCATAAAAGTTAAAAAAGTTTAATTAGCTCTACACATAACTATATTTTAAACTTACCTCTAATGAGAGTTTGGAACTCTCTGTTTTCCACATACCCTCTCTCAATATCAATTTTTAAAGCCAGGAGGAGGGTAAAGAGGAATTTGTGGTTTTCATACAGGCCTCTAACAGAATATGAGTGAATTTCAAAGGTAAGATGCTCAATAATATTTGAGATTCTTTTCTGAGCCACAGGAGACTTCTTAGACCTAAATAATTATAAGAAAGCACAAAACCCCCACATAATTAAGAGCAAGTAGACTGGAATGGCAAACATCTAAATAGTAAGAAAAATCAGTGTCTTCCTACTTGGCTATGGATTGATCAAATAGCTTCAAGAACTGAGCCAGTGAAGTTTGATACATATTATTGACCATGCTCATTGCTGTAAGAAGGAAATAAAGAATGCTTCCACGTGTAGCAACAGGTCGATATTCCTCCTGAGCAGTGTTAATCTTCACTTCAGTTTCTGCTGCCACAGACAACTTCACAGCTATTTCAGCAGCTGTTTGTTTCGTTATTTGCAGGACACCAATTAAGGATTCATCATCCACCAGTGAACCTGAAAAGTAATATACTAGATGTTTGCAATATTTTTGTAACAATATTTTTACTTCACACATATATATAAAACAAGAGGCCAAATCACAGGAATTATTTATTTAAAAAATGAAATTATTTACTGAATAACAGAAAGCTTTTAAAACAGAGACCAAACAGGACATGTATAACTAAAAATTAGTTTTACACCCAACAAATTTATACAAATTCATTCAAAACATATTAAATGTGTTTATATCAACAGCTTTGCAGCATGTACTAGAGAAGTCACCTATCTTATGCACACAACCTACATAGTCAACAAACCATTAAAATTATTTTGAAGTCTATTCATTGGCACTCTCAAAGTAAAAAAGACTTAGGATCCTAAGGGGAATAGTCACTCAACAATATTCATCAATCTCCATCAGTTATTCATGGATTTTCTGTTACAAGATTCTTTTTCCATCAGAGATAGTAAGTGATCATGTTCAGGCTCATAAAGTACTGCAGAAGAGTTTCAAGGCAATTTTAAGCCAGGCCATTCCAATTTACATTTTTAATGGATCAAAGATTTGCCCATGATCAGACATCTTATCTCATCTGAGGGTCAGAAAGCTCTCAAAAAAATGGATGTATTTCACAAAACTTGTTTAGGTGTTAAACTGAACAGCTAGGTGTCTAGAGTTGCATATATTGGCATGCTGTAGCCCCAAGTCCCTCAGTCTTCATACTCCTGCCATTGTACATTCTCTTACTGCATCTTAGATGGATAAATCAAAATCTGTAAGGAAAGGACCTAGTGTGAATCAGTTTTATCTGCCTAATCTAATTAATACTTTGATACAGAACCTTTGGTTGCACTTAGTTTGTAAAGAAGATTGTCTTCCAGTTCTTTCATCTTCCTCTTATTAGAAGTTACATCTTCCATGAGTTTAATTCGTTCGGCCTCTAGTTCCTGTTATTGAAAAACAAGAAAATGGCATGATTGTTTTATGGGTTACAACTATGAGGGATACTTAAAATTCAGTTTCTGATTTTTCAAGTAAATGAATTGTGATTGATGATACAGGGGAAGAGTTGGACCCAGTCATGAAATACACATTTTACTTTTCTTGGTATCTAAAACATGTAATACCAATTTTTTAAGCCATGTTTATTCAGTATCTTATGATGTATCTTATCAATGTCAAATCCTGGTGATTAATTGTTTGTGTTGTACTGACAGTCAGATATATATTAAGAGCCTCCCAATGTATTTTTGACATTTGGAAATGTCTATATTGAATCTGAATATAATTTTAGAAAATGGCTAATATCTTTTTCCATTTGAACATTTTTTCTACATACCAAAACCAATTAAATGGAAAAAAATTAAATATCACTATGATTTATGTGTACTGTTAACTTACCTGTTTTTCAGTGAGTATTACTCTTCTCAGTAACTGATTCTCAAGTCCTTTCATTGTAACAGTAAAATCAATAATTGATGTTTTTGCATTAATTTCAGGTGTGAAAGCAGGATTAGGTAGCTTTGTAGTAATGTACAGTCTAAATGAATTCATAACATCTACTTCCTTATCACCAACTTTCACCTGTGAATTAAAATAGTATTAAACAGAGGAAAATGAGCTTTAATAAAATAAACTCAGTAATATTGAGCAGAAAAAAAAATTACATTATTTGAAATGCCAAAGAGAGGAAATTTATTTCACAATTTTGTCATGCAAATAAAAGTCAATGACCAAATGTAAGACTTAGAGTATGTTATAAAAGTAGTGTTTCCCTCCAGCTAAAAATATAGGGATCACTTTCACTGTGGATTATGATTAATAGCTTCAGAACCCTTTGGTTTCTAATCACACCTCAAATTAAGAGGTAGTAGAAACTTCTGACCTTCATAGAAATCATCATTCTCTTATGCCCGAGCTAAAAGGAACAATGTGATCCAACAATGGAACAGAAATTACTGGACATAAATTTAATCTTTATTAAAACTAAGCAGGTTTCAAAGAATCTTTCCAAAGAAACTAAAAATTAATTCAGAGTATTCAAAATAAATTTTTATAGAATTAAGATATTCCAAAACAGGAGTCTAACTCAAAAGCTGCATGTGCAACAGAAAATCTGATTAGTGTATACTGTATATGTTCCGAATCACTGAATTGTTGGTGTTAGAAGGGACCTTGAAGATCATCTGCCATGAGGCAGTGGGGGACATATAAGGCTCCAACGTATGAGTCTCCAAGGTGGCCTCAAATACCTGGATTATGAAGGAGTAGGACCAAAACACTCCCTTAAGCATATCTGCACTGCTTGAAAACCAGTAGAAAGAATTTTAAGCATTTACTCAAGTAAGTATAATTGGCTCCAGTTTGAATCTGCAGTAATAACTCTTGCAGTTAAACTCATAGTTTTGACTTGCCAACTTACTACACAGCTCCAGCTTTGTCTGTTATATTTTATTAGTTCAGTTTTATTCTTTACATATGTCTATGGAATACAAAGTTTACCTGATTTAGCACGTGCTTGTAACAATGGTAAAATAACATTTTTCACAAGGCTAACTACTTATTCCACTTCTTTTGTTTGATTACTAACCTTAAAAGCAGATCCAGATTTTATGAAATTCTTTTCCAATATATTATCAAGGACTGGATCCAACTCTTCTTCTATATCTTCAATCAGGAGTGATCGTCCCAGTGAAAGACTGTCTTCTAGGTGTTGTCGGAAATATTTGTCATTCAGAGTTGTTACCTCAGAAAGAAAATTATAAATTGGTGTAAGGACAAAGTATTTCCTCACAGTCTTACATGAAAACCACAGACCTAACCATGGAAATTTTTTCATTGCTTTTGTTAGCTGCATTTTAAAGAAAGTACTAGAAATGTTGACCATGCAGCAATTTATGCAGAAACACTTCGTGTGTACAATTAAAAGTACCATAGAAAGGTGAATTAAAAGGTTGGCTGTAACTGAATCCTCAGAATTTCATTGAGAGTAATAATGTACTAAATAAAACTGGTACAGCTTCTTGCATATTGAAGATGTTATGTATATTTTAGAAATCAGAGACCCCTAGGCTTTAATTTTCTGTTCTATGTCCTAGAAGGATTAGATTTTCTAATTTTGGCTTTGAAGTGCTGAGAAATTCTTTCTGGAAATCTGAATTCAGTCTGAAAAATTAATCCCTCCTATAATATTATGAATTCAGATTGATATTTCATGAAACGGGATTAATACTATATGAAATTATTTAAAAGCATGCATAAACTAGTAAGCTATATAATTAAGTAATCCTAAACCCTCCAAAATTTATTGATATTCAGGACATATGAGTTTTCTCAACATCCAGGCTAAGGGTTTTAAAATGCAGATTCCTTTTGCCATGCCTCATCATTTGGGAAAAAATAATTTGTGATGCAAATGGTGACACATGAACATCTCTGTATTATATTTAATAAGCAGGTGTTTTATCCTATTGTCTTAATCTGTAAAAGAGCTATGAAGATTGCAGTAATGTTAGGATAGGCAAATTTTTCATAGGTTTGGCTTCAGCTGGATTTCCTCAACCTCCTTTTGTATTGACAACTTCATTATGAATACCATCTCAGGTCCTAACTTATGGACTGCAACACTTGAGGCACTTTGCCTATACTTCCAGAGCTGTAACTTATCCTGTCTTTATCTGTAATGTTACCAACAGTGGCCCAATTTACTCTCATTTAATAATTTCATATTTTACTCTTTTGTTTTACCTATCACCTCTTTTTCTGCTTTTGTGTTGGGACCATACTAACTCATCTTGAACAAAATACTTTTATACTTCTTGCTAGAATTCATACAAGTTGAATAGTCTTTTCCAAACTCTTTAGTGGGATTTACAGTTTTTCTCAAATTTCGTGCTGGTGCATCTACATAATTGTCAGTCTCTATACAAGTTAAAATTATCTCAGATCATACTGACTCAAATGCAACCTCCCTCTAAAGAAGTAATGTTTGAAGGAGTATAATAGAGTGCACCATTCCTTTAAGACACTGTTTACCTGTAATTCATTATCCTGTTCTTTATTTTTAACCCACGCTTTTCCTTGAGTTTGCGGGTCTACCAAGAGTGGGTATCTCGATGCCTTAGTGACAATGATACCATTCTGAATTGAGAGGTGATCTCCAGGCAATCCTTGAAGATTCCACTCACTGATCTAAAGAAAAAATAAATGAAAAGAGATGAAGACAAAAGAGTAGTTTGGAATAAATTATCACTGGAATTTTTCTTCAATTAAAATTTTTCTAAGAAGTAACGAGGATATCAAAGGGAATGCATGTCTGAACCTGCTGAAGAATTATTAATGCAGGTATAAAAATATTTCCAGAATTTTATTTTTATGGATGTTTTTAACTATATAGAATCACAAAAAGTATATTTCAAAGTAAGTAAGGATGTCAAAAGACAGCTTGACAGACAAATTAAATATTGGGGTTAAATAAGCAAAAACTAGTCTAAGGGAGCTTTTGGGAATTAATGTTTACTGAAAGAAACTTCAAGATTCTGGAATTTCCTACTCTTTGCCCATTTCTTATACATTCACATTGAATAAAAGGACTTTATGTACTCTATTCTAAATTACAACTAAAGCCACTGTTTAAGAAATGTCCTGGTTTTGGCTGAAAGTAAGTTCAATTTCTTCTTAGTAGATACTACAGTGCTGTGTTTTTCTGATTTATTGTGAGAATTATGTTGGCACAGTGATGTTTTAGCTGTTGCTCAGTAGTGTTTACTCTAAGTTGAGGATTTTTCATTGTTTCATGCTCTGCCAGTGAGCAGGTGCACAAAAAGCTGGGAGGGAACATGACCAGAACAGTTGATCTCAACTGGCCAAAGGGATATTCCATACCATAGAATGTCATATCCACTATATAAACTGAGGGAGTTACTCAGAAGAGGGTTGATCATGGTTTGGGGATTAACTGGGTATTGATCAGCAGGAGGTGAGAAATTCTATTGTGCATCAGTGGTTTCTCTTGGGTTTTGTTACTATTTCCACACCAAGATTTAGTGGAAATTAACAGGAGCATTTGAAAACCACAGAAGTACACTGCACAGCAATATTTGGAATATTGGTGATTATAGTTCTGCTCTAAGCAAACATAATAATGCTGGCTAACAGTAATAGGCTATGCTAATGAAAATTCAAATTAAACCCTCCAAGCACCAAGAACTTACTGTTGGTTGATCTACCAACATAGAAATCAGGTTCAAATCATCAGAAAAGGGGATTTTATGAGCTCTCAACTCTGTTTCCCATAAGTCTTTAAGTAAAAGGTTCCTGAAGTCTTGATTAAAAGGTCCACAGTATGAAAGAAAGCCTGTGCAGAGCAATATATCTCCCACAAGTCTAAAAAAAGGAAGAAAATTCATCATTAAAAGATGATGCACAAAGTCAATTTCTAATGACTTAGACAACCAGCTTCTGAAACATAAGAAGATTTTTAAAAAAGTTAAGTTTCCAGAGCATTTTTGTGCCTAAACTTATGAGGTTTTATGAAAACACTGTCTCCACCCTACAAAACAACAAAGCCCTGATGATCACTATACCTTCTTTCCTAAAGGAAACAAGAAAATGGTTTATTTATTAAAAATATGTCCGAAATACAATATTTACGAAGGATACAAACCTAGCTCTACTGAAATTCACATCAGAAATGCCCAATTTCCCCATAGGAAATTTATAGTAACATGAGTGTTCTTCAGAAGCTGAGCTTATTTCAAGGTTTCACTTCCCCAGTGACATCAAACAAAGTGCAGTATTAGGGAGGCTGCAAAAGCAGCTGTAATATAGGCACGTAACAGCCCTAGTAATAACTCCTTTGGAAGCTAATTCAAAAATCAGAGGTATGGTTCTTAAGTGAAATACTGGCACACAGCACCCATATATTCTTACTTATGGGAGGAAAATTCAAATTTCAGGCTAGTTAATTTGATTACATTGCTGTATTAAGATTTCCAGGAAGAAGATTAAGTACCACAATTAAAGCTACAAAATTGTTTACAACACTTCAGTTTTCACAAGCATTTTCTTTTTTGTTTGCTGTAATGGATTTGATACCTTTTAATCTGAGATTTAAATTCCTTGCTTTGCTGAGTCCACCTAACTTTCTCTCCACTGAGTCCATCTATAAGAGCAGAGGCTGCTTGCATTTTTCTTTTGCATGTTTCTGCATCATTCTCTAAGTCCTAAAATAAAAAAAAAAATCATACTTAATCACAGAATGCAAAAATGTGGAGTTATTTTGTACACTTTTCTTCCTCTTATATTTATTATAACTATTTTATTTATTTAAAACTAATTTTTGAGGACACTTAAGGGTGTCTAATATGTTCCTATTCATGGAAAGAAGGGAACAGGAGAGGATATATGCCTAAATCTCTTACTTTTATACCTGAATCTCAGCCATGTAATTTAAGGTAGCAGGTAAAAATGTGTTTGCAGCAAATCCTAATTACATGACAATACTGTACAAACATTTTGATAAGACTAAAACACTTATATCTCACCATTTTCTCCTTCATTGCTGCATCAAACTTTGCCTGCACTTTATCCAGTTCAGCTTGTTTTTCATCTAACTCTGCCTGAGCCTTATCTTTTTCTGCATTCGCTATTTTCAGGCGACCTTCTTGTTTTGCCAGGTTAGCCTGCAAAGGAGAAAAAAAAATAAAAGTACAATCACATATAAGGTATTAATATAATCCAATTAACTATTTAAGCCTGCTTAGCTGGTAATCACAAGACAATGATACATCAAAATAATTTTTACATAAATATCAAAAACATTTAAGCTGAAAAGCATATCACATATATACTTAAGATAACATTTTTTTTTACTTCAATAACAATACAGTACCTAAAGTTCTACTATATATTGTCAACTTTATTCCTTTCAAAAAAAATTACATTTCAAGAAGCTGGTTAAGGAAGTAAGGTTTCTGATCTGTAAACATTGCTTAGAAGAACAATCACTCAATATTCTTGTTTGACTATATGTTTTGACTATATGTAATTTCCTCTTTTATTAGTGACTTTTGTAGTGACTAGCAGTCACAATGGAGATTGGTTCTTCATCATCTAACAATATTGTTTTTACCCTCTAGAAAATGATCCTAAAGAAGTTATTTTTCCTTTTGCTCCTAAAATTATATTTATGATGAACACAGGAAATGAATAAATTTTTTAAAAAATAATTCAGATGTACTACTGTTGCTCCTGTAAATAACACTTCTACCAGTGACAAAAATGTGAAAAAATTTTGGGATCACCATGTGCTCACCCTTTTAAAATTTTGGTTTTTAGTGTGCTACATTTAAGGATTAAATACTCTGTTTAGAACAAAAAAATCACTGCCTCTGAGTTTCATAAACCTGAAAAAGAACACCCACACTAAAGCAGAAATTTACTCTTAAAAATATTTCTATTAAATTAAATTAAATTACTTGGCAAGAAAACACAAAGCAAGAAAGGATGTATTACCTTAAGAGGCAAGACTTCTCTGTTAACACCATAAAATACCACCATGGCTTGTGTCCAAGAGAGGAGTCCTGCCACGTTGCCACACACCTTTTTACCATGTTGCAGTGTATAGTCTTCCATTTCAAAGTAAGGCTGGACTAATTCCACTGTCTCATCATTGATTGTATCTCTAGCAAAGTTGCGCAGGTTGTTCAAGAATGGGCCACTCATAAGCTTTAAAAAACAACGCAGAAGTTATTTACACATTTTAGGTTCAAAGTCTTGTTCATACGTGCAGTTGTTAAAAAGCACTCCTAAAATTCTTCTGTAAACAGAGGTAATTCCTATTGCTAATATTGTAAGTGTGCTATTCAGTTGTAACTCCTCCCACACATCTTCTATTATTTTGAAGTTTTAACTAATTACACCCCAGTAACTAGATTTGAAAGTTACTGATGTACTTTCCATCTTCTATATTCTTGTGTTGCATTTTAGAAACATTTAAGAAGCATGGTTGAATAAAAAAAAATCTGACCAAAATAAAGACTCAGAAATATATTTGTAACCTAACTAAATGAAAAAAAAAAAAAAAAAGACATTAGGCATTTGTAAATATGATCTAAATTCTGAAAACTGAAATAATTTGGTTTAATTTTTTCTAACAAATGTTAAGCATGCTAAAGACAATTCATGGAATAACTCATCTCCTTTTATTGTATCAATAATTATATCAGAAAAATAAAAGCTTTTGATGTTTTTTTTAACTGTAAAAGCCTAAATAAAAAGCAAGAGCACTATTTGTTACCTGCTGCCATCAGGCCATGTGCTAAGAACAGGACAAGGAAACTCTAAACCTTCTGCTGCAAAAAGTCTCTAAGGAATTCACCAGTTTCTACAAGTTAGACACAGTGTATAGCTACAGTTTATCTTAAAACAGTATGTTTACCTTTTAATAAAACTCTGTCATTTTGGGTAAACAGCATCATAAGTTCTCTGATAAGCTAATAGCTATTTCTGATGTTGAAAAAACACTGAAAACTCTACTTACTTTTAATGATTCTCCCCATGATGGCTTGCAGCAAGGCTTTTCTGGATCCATGGTAACTTGATCCAGTCTCTTTTGAAATAGGAGCAGACAACAGTCCATGATCCTCATAATGAGGTGAGGAGGTTTTGCGAGTTTTCTAACAGTAGCGATATCCTCTGGTCTGATGGTCTGTTTGAAGAAAGATAGAATAGAACACCACATCAATACTATTATTCTATTTTCCCATTCAATATCTTGATTTTCATGTTCATTTGTAATACTTTTCTCTGAGGTACATTTATATTAAGTATATTTAAAAAAGTTAGAATCCTGGCCTAATTAATAAATTTCATAGTTTAGTGAAACTTAAGTAATTTCAATGAATATTAGACAATAATATCTTCCCAATATTAAAGACATAATACAAAAATTAAATTAAGATACAACAGCCTTGACTTGAATTAGCAGTCGAAGTGTTTAAAGGAAACTTTAAAATTGTATAGGACTTAATTAAGAGCTATAGGGCTTAATTAAGAGCAGTCAGCTTGATAAAATGGTATTCCAGATTTTTAGCAGTCAAGTTTATTCTGAGATGGATTTGCTTATTTTTCTTCAGTTTAAGCTATTATAGGTATGAGATACCATATAAACTTCATTTTCTAATAGCATCACTGTCACTTTGCTTAGTTCAACAACTATTATAAAATTTAAAAAATATTTAAAACTTCAAAACTAACATATATCTGTGTCTAAAAATAAATACATACCACTACCTGTCTGGAAGGAATAGTTACAGGTACATTATAGAAATTATTTTCTAAGTCCACACATTTTGTAAGTAAATTTTGTGACTGTTTTTGAAAGTTTCATTTACCTCATTAACTAAGTGTCAGTGTAAGAGCAAACAATACTCCTTTTTTTTTCTTTTTCTGCTCAAGAACTTCTTTCACGTAAATTCTGATAACTGGAATGGAAGGCTGTCATTGGTTTCTGATTTCAGAGGTTTTTACTGTTTAATTGTTCAGAACAGAATAATGAAATTATGTACCACAATAATGCAACCAAATTTCTGAACCATGATTCTGATTGCCCTGAATCCCCTTTGTTTCCTGTTTCTCTTAAAATTAAAAGCATTAGGGTATTTGGTGAAGGAAGCTATAGATTTTTATTTGTCTTAAAACCAGGTGTAACTACTTAAGTTTGAATTAAAAACATTCTGTTGGAACAAGAAGTATTCTTTTGAATTCAGAATAACAGATATTCTAAAAGCATCTGTAGCTTTTGGAAAGATCTACACCTTCATAACGATTTAGTATTGGGATTGAAGGAAAAAAATACTATAAAATAGTCCCTATGTGTTTTAGGTAAAATATGTGTGTCTTAAGTATTCATGAGAGACATGGCCAGCAACAGTGAGGAGCTGGTTACAGAAGTAAATACCAAGAAGCATCTGCATGTTGGTGGCTCTGGTCTCTCACAGGTGATACAAATAATTCTATATTAATAAAAATGAAATTTATTCACTTTCAGAGCTTCTTCTGCTTCTTCTAGTGCTGGTTTAGCTGCCTCCAGTTTTTTCTCTGCTTCCTGTTTTTCTATATCAATTGCATCCACAATCTTTTGTGCTTTATCTTTCACACCCTGGACTTCAAGTTTTATTTTAGTTGCAGCTTCAGCACTTTCTTTGACTTCTTCTAGTACCTAGAATTAATAATAAACACATAAAATCTATAAATCAAAATGATGGAACAAATGAGCACAAGACACCAGATAAAACAGGTATGTAACAGCTATTAAATATAAAAATGTAACCCAAACTACAACTAACTATATTTGGTATTATACAACTTTTATTGAATATCATCAATTTTTATTGAATAAAAAATTAATTATTAGAAGTTCAATTTCATCCCTGTTACATATTTCTTTCTTACGAGACTAAAGTCCTCAAAGAATGCAGGCAGCCCCTTAGTCATCACCAGCCAAAATTTGCTCTCCAGTGCATATTAAATATTCACCATCAGAACATTATGGTATCTTTCAGAAAACAGATTGCCTATACTGATCAATTCCCTATTATACCTTTCCAGAGAGTCATTTAGGAAACCAGATTTCTAGCAGACCACCAATTTCATGAGCATACAGATACCTTGTTAATGTAAATACAAAATCTGAAGCTGGACTGCAATGAACATTTTTCTAAGGAATTTTGAAACAGGAAAAGATCCATTACCATGTTAACTTTTTCTCTGCTAGTAAGTGCACATATAATCCCAAATTTAATAATGTCAATTAAGCCCAGATTAAAAAAAAACCTATGGAAAAAAATTAAATCTGACGCTTATCTGAGTGGGTAAGAAATGGGAGAAGAACAAGGAAAGCATGCAACTTCTGTTGCAATCTAAAAGTGCCTTACTTTCAGAAGCAAATGCTGACTCAACACACTACAGAGTGAGTAAAATTTGCCTCATTTTAGACGAGGCAAATTTTTGCAAAATATGATAAAATTCTGCAACAGCATTTTATCCACTGAATACTCTAGTGCTATTTAACACTCACTTTATCTGCCTTAATAGATGTCACAGCCAGCTCCTTCTCCTTAATAGCCAAGTCCTTAGAGAGTTTAGCAACAGATTCACTGGCTTCCATCAGCTTGGACAGACCTATTAATTTAAAGACAAAATTCAGAAATATAGGAACTTTTTTTCTGTTGGAGTCTGAGACACAGAGTGTGTGCCCTTGTTTTTAATACTTAGTTATAGGATTCAAAAAAACACTGAATTTCATATAATATGAAATTAATGGGCATGTTTTCATGGTGATACATGAGAACAAGTGCTAAAGTTAGATAGGAAAAGTGTAAATGTGTAGATTAGAAAGTTTTTTAAATCACTGGGTGAAAAAGTAGTTTAGAGAACAGGAGACAAGATGGAGGATTTAAGGTGTTGTCTCTTGTCCTTCTTTCTTCTTCATGTTCTTCTCCTAGGGGTTTTTGGGTAGTAGTAGGTGATTGGGTAGAAAATGCCACAGTGCAGCACACAGGTGTTGGGTCATTGAGTCACTAAGAAAAATAACTTAGTTGGCATCTGTTAATTGGGTAAATGGACATATAAAAGACCTTGAAGAAGATCTTTGTTAGCCATTTACTATCATAGTGCACATAGCTCCTTGTACCTTGTAATGCTGATAAGAAAAAACAAACAACTGAGACCGAACGAGAGAAAACCTGTCTCCCTCTCATCAATCTTCAGTTCAAAGGGAAAAAGAACCCAATCTAAAAGTCCTTTAATGTGACATTTTTCCTCTAGTTAGATTACACAATCTAGGTCCAGATCTCTCATACGTTGTACCTTGTGTTCTCATTCAATTTTATGTGGAGAGGAAGTGGGTGTAAGCAGTCATACTACCATGATTGTCTTTACTGTTCACTTTTCATGGATATAAGTAATTTTGCAAGGCACAAAATTATGATAAATAAACTTATTTCTTCAAAGGAAACAACAACAACAACAACAAAGGAACTATGTCAAGCATACGTTGCATCACAGAGTCATGAGACGATCAGAATTTCTGATGCTTTATTGTGTCATTACATGAAGAAATTACCTAAGGATCCATGACTGCATTCTAAAAGGGAGTCCCTTCAAGAAAAAAAATTGGGAAGAAGTGGAGTCAAAAGTGGACATGAAGATCACAGCAAAATTATGACCTCCAGCCCCTGCATATTGAGTTTACAATCCCTTGTCCTTGGTGACAGAGAGGGTGAAAAAGCACCTATGTGCAGAGGGGCAGTCCCATCATAGCTCTTCTGTGTGCTACAGAAACCACCCATAGAGGCCACTCAGCTTTTCATAGAACCATGGAATCACAGAATATGCTGAATTGGAAGGAACCTATCAGGATGATCTAGTCCAATTCCTGGCCCTGCACAGGACACCCCAAGAATCCCACCATGTGCCTGAGAGCATCCAGAAAGAGATGTGCTTGCTCCCTGTGTGGTTATTACATATGCAATCTTTCTTATGTGCCCATGGGTCCTTTTTTCTCTTTTCTCTTGCTCTTAGACTTGAGCACAGATATTTTGGCCATTCCTGAGTTCCTCATTGCATGCTGAAACCTCTCCAGGCTTTTTCTTCATTGCTGAATCTTTAAATCCTACAAGTTCCCTGGAAGTAATTCCCCTTATTGCCTTCTCTCCCTAAGCATCTGAGTCAGCACACCCTTGCAGCTACACATTTGATGTGCGATATTTGTCTGTGACGGCTCTCCAATTTTTTGCTACCACATTTCAAACAGAAAAACTTTCTCTCCCAGCATAGCTCTTGTTCTGACACAGCCGCCTCATGCTTAGGTTACTGCCATTCTACAGAACCACAGCATCATCTAGGTTGGAAGAAACCCTCGATATTATCTAGTTACACCACTAATCCAGCACCTTCAATCCAGAAGCTATAAAAGGGAAAATGGTACCCTTTGCTGCTTTACTTTTCCCTGCTACAAACCTAGAGTGTGAAGAAGATGGACAGAAAGTAGGAATATGCAGATAAAAAATAATTGAAAATTTCAATTATAAACAAGAAACCTTTATAGCTGATTGAGGTCCCCACATACTTCCAGGAAGAAATATTACAGCAGTACCAACTGTGCAAGTGAAACTAATTAGAATATTTTTTAACTGGCATTTGTATTGCCCATAAGCTGAAACAAACGGTTTTCTAAGCATCAATGATATGAAGATGTTGCAGTGGAACATATCAATGTACATGTTCACCTACGCACAATCATTTTTTTCAGCAGAACATGCAAGGAACTTATAATAACATGTCAGAGGCTACAAAAATCTACAGATGAAATTTTATTGACAGTGCTGAAGCTGCTTATGTTACGACTTCTGAATTATTTTGGAAATTAAAAACCTGCAGAAAGAATACCAAAAAAATCAAAACCAACCCTGATCTCTCAAATCTTCAAGGTTCTCAGACTTTGTCCCCTCTTAAAGTAGATTGAGGATAAGTTCTGATTTCAAGAACTGGCAACAGATCCATAGAGCAAAACATACACAATTTGAAAGTATTGAGGATCACTTACTCCTCTACAGTTCACTCTAATTCAGTAAAGAGTTTATGACTAAAACAGCTACTTTTCTTCATGTGAATGGTACCGGTTCTATTATTAATCACTGTTAAAGTGCCACATTCTTTACCTTTGTATAAAAAATCTTATCATGTAGAATTCTTTATTCCACTGAATTGGTATGCAATATCTTTTCTGATAAAGGCCAGGTTTCCTCAGGTTCTCAGCTGACTTTATAGATTTACAAAAGCATGTTTAGATGCAAACTGGAGAAGACTGAAAACACTAAAAACTGGTGTTCTGAAACCATTAAATACTAATTCCAAAAGTAAGGCCATTTCAAACAGATATCCAAAATCTGTCTGAAGAATATTTCAATCATACTTTTCTGCATTTGAGATCTACAGTTATAAAATGACCCCAAGTAACAACTACTTATTCTACAGCAGAAATACAAAATAAATCATGTGTGAAGCACACAGACTGCATTGTGGAATTTCCATAGACAAGTCCAGAAGCAAGTTATTAACTGTTCAGAATTACCTCTCTCTACACCAGTAAATCAGATGCTACCTCTGTTCATTTTCAGGTTCTACTTTCTATTACAAAATCTGACTTGCAAATACTAAAGTTTAATATAATGCTGAGCTGAATGGTTAGGCTGGTAGCTCCTTTGAGGTATTTTTACAAGAGAATCATTGTGAGTTTGCGATAGGGGGAGTGTCTGGTTAAAATCCTCATATACTACCACTTTTGGACTGTGATCCCCTATAAGCGATCACTGAAAAAGAAGTCTAATATTAAAAATATAGATAATTTGAGACCGTACATAGACTGTATCTGCTTACCAGTTTGCATACGTTCAGCCTGTTCATTAATGCTATCTAACTTCTCGGTGTAAACCTCTTTGTAGCCATTGATGAAAGAAAGGTAGGATTTAGGTGTTACGTAAGCTCGTCTTCGATACCTAAACCAAAGTATATTGGCAACATCAACTTCACACATTTTTGATACATACAGTGATTTAATTACTTCCAAAAAAGGAAAAATTATATAACTCAAGTCTTTATTAATTCAAAATCAGATTTCTCCATGATGCAAACCCCTATATTTTAGTTACATTGTTTTTATCTACATTGACAATATTAAAGACAGTTGAATAGTGGGAATGAAGATAAAGAATTTGCAACGTAATAGCAATTCTTTTTCATGGCCTGAGGATATAATGGTATAGCAGATTTAATTTTTTATTATCCTTAAAATACATTTATTGATACATATAACACAAGTTCAAGAAACAATGTCAGTAGCAACGTTTTTGAGATTTATTATTGCATTTATTGCATTCATAGAAAATATTACCTTTGGAAATAATTCTCACAGCTTTCTGAAACAATATCATGAAAGAGACCCATGGTTTGTACTATTTCTGTTTTAACTGATGGAGCACAGACCATATTAAATTCTGAAAGAAAATAGTTGGACACAGCAACAAGAGCTTCCCTGGGCCATCGACTGAACCAATCCATGGTGCACCCTGATATCAGACCAGGAAATTTCAAAGAACGTGCACGGAACTTCTCACCAACCTGAAGAGGGAATTAGTGTTTGTTAGTAAAATGATTCTTAAGCAAAGGTCAATGAAAGTGTTTAATTAATAGAAACAGCTAAATAGTCTATTTTCTTCTTGATCATTTTCTGCTGAGAACACCCTGAAATTTTTTTTCCCCCTCAAGTAGAGGTTTGTAAAATTTCTAACATTCAACATTCATGAAATAGGAAGAAAGAAGTTCATTACAAATATATATGGTTTTAATATTTTGAAACATCAAATAATGTATTGTAATTATCAATAAAATATTGTTTTCCAGTTAAAAGCCATGATTTCACAAAAATACATTCACTGATGTGTATTAGGAAAAAATATGTGAGAGGAAAAAATTTTGTAAGAAATTATTTATTTTTTAAGTATTGTGCTGTTAAGTTCTCATAGCTGTACTATTACTTTTATTATCTTAGCAATTACAACTACATTTCTGTAATCTTTTTATGCAACTTGAACTTCCTTAAAAATATAAAATTTTCTCTTACACCACATTGGCAAACTTGCTAATGGAAGAAATACAGATATATAGAAAAAACTTACTGGAGAAAAGCAGAGGACAACATGCAAGTTCTTCTTTGCCCGACTTAAAAAGTACTCATAAAGATTGTCAAAGGTAGGAGGATGCCGAGGCAGTTCTTTTTTCATCACAGGTATTAATGCTTGGGTGATTTCATCCAATTCATCCCGAGCAAATAAATTAGAAATCTTTTTATAAAATAAAAAATTGACAATTAATTGCATGGATGTCTTTATTATAAAATTTATAAATATTGACATGTTTACCCCTGTATATATCTCTCTCTCTCTCTGCATGTACACAGTTTAGACTAAAATCCACAGGTTTAGACTTATGAAATTACATTGAAAACTAAGAAGTCTAACTCTGGAAGAATATAGGACTTGACTGGTGATTGAATCATCATTTAATAAAAGGCTACTGAAATACTAACCACAGCTCCTTTTATATTCTCCTGGCATACACTGAAATAAAGAAACTACATGTACTTATGTAAGAGCACTCCTTATTTAAAAACTTGAAATATTTTAATCATTGTTGATACTACAATGTATTACCAAAATAAAGTAGTGAGAACAAACTTTACAGTACCCTGCCTCTAGAGCACATTGCCTTTCAGGCTGAGACCCTTACCTCTCCTGAAGACAGCAGATTATTTACATATTCCAAAAATGATTCCTCTTTTATCTCATTATCAGTGAAAATAAAGGTGATACCTTGTCCTTCCTGTCCAGCTGTTCTATACAATACTTTCAAATCTTCTGACAGATTGGTTACATTATAGGATCTAGGAGAGATAAGGAACATTACATGTTGATTCAAAACAACTCAGAATACTGCTCTTTTTGGATTATAGTATTTTATAAATGACATTGCAAACATACTTTGTAAACACACATTTTTGTGCAGGAATAGCTAACACATGGTCTACCTTTTTCAAATGAAAAGAAATCCAGTGTTGTAAACAAACCAGATAAGAGTGTATTGTTTTCAATATTTTTTCAATGGTGACAAAATGAAAATAAAGAAAAATAAAAACAAGGAGAAAAATATGTGGACAAGTAAAGACAAAGCAATACCATTAACGTGATTTATATATTTATTGCATTTCTTACCTGGTTAAAGTGATCTGAAATATTTTATAGCCAGCAATGAAGGAGGCTAACTTTGAAAGGCTTTGTTTTCCAGAACCACCAACTCCAACAAGTAAAGCATTTCCATATGCTGTCCGAATAATTCGGGAAACCTGTAGAGGAAATAATAAAGAAAAATAATCAGTAATAAACTTAAATATTAGCTAGAAAAATTAAAGATCTAATATGCTTTATACTTAATTTACTATAATACAATGTAAAAATTATTAAAAGGATACTTGCAGAAAATTTTTCCTCCAAAGAACACTTGTAAATTCTTCAGAAATTTTGAGTGACTAATGAAGAAGCTGCATATAAGAATATAGGATGGATCATCTACACATAGTTAATGTGTACATGAAAGGGGACATTTTGAGCTCTAGTTTATTTTGAAGACATCATCCTGAATGTGTTTAAAAATATTAATAAAAAGCTTTAGCTAGAAAAACATACTACATTCTTAATTTTAGTAGTCTGAAAGACTTAAACTATGCTTTAATGTGTTGGGGATTAGGTGTCCTTCTTTCAGTTCTGGCTCACCTGTGGAATTTTTACCCATTAGTTCTGGGGAAAACCCCTGACTGCTGGTACTTGGTGGGTACTTGAGAAACACAGAGTTCGGCTGGGCACAGAGGGGAAGAGGGGCTGTAAGAAGGGGAGGGTGGGGGCAATTTTGCTGGCTTCTTCAGCTTCAGAGAAGGACACTTGGCTGAGAGCTGTTGCTGCGGAGAGAATTCGCCATCACCCAGACGGAGCTGCTGCTGCTGCTTCTCCTTCTCCCCTCTTCATTGGTGGCCTCGCACTCCGGGACGTGTGGCAGTGCCAGCCACCGCCACGGAGCTGCTAATTCACTTCATCCATCGGGCCGGGATCTCTGCTCATTCCTGCCGTTCCAGCCGGCTGTTCCTCAGAGCGCTGCAGGAGCACCGGGACTGACTGCCCCAGGGGGTTTGTGAAGCAAAAACTCTCCTCCATCCTTTCCCGTCTCGGCCAAGAAGGCTGTCACGGGGTCCCTGGTTCTGTTTTGTTGTTAATGCTGTAGTTATTGTTGTTTGTGTGCCTCATTATACATACCAGTAAAGAACTGCTATTCCTATGCCCAGATCTCTCTCTGAGAGCCCTTGATTTCAAAATTACAATAATTCGGAGGGAGGGGGGGTCTATGTTTCCATTCCAAGGGAGGCTCCTGTCCTCCCTAGCAGACTCCTTTCTTCCAAAACTGAGACATGATGTAATCTTCTAGTCTATCTACTTTCAACGTTTATTTTGTGATAGTTTTCTTACCAAGTCTTCAGACTTAAAAGTTAAATTACAAATTTACTATTCTATTGCTTTTTGACACATCTTCTTTGGGTTTATGATACATTAGTGCACTATTACTTTTAAGATTCTGCATTTTATTTCGGTCTGCATGTAAATTATGCACAAAATGCAGAAGATTGGCATCTACATCAAGTCTTTGAAATATATTAATTTTTATCTTTTATAAAATTTTAGATTACTGAACTTTTCCCTCTGAGCCTATTCAGATATATTAAAGAATTCTAAATATGAAATTATGTGGGTGACTAGATTTATTGTCATTTCAGGTAGAAAGGAGTCCTGGTGTCACTAATTTTGTATCAAGGATGTTCTGTCTAAAACTTGCCAATAAAAATGCAGTGTCAGAGGCTTTCAAGGTCTTCTGAAATTCATCTAGCATCATGTGAACTATATTTACAAAGAAATTTATTTATTTCTGTTTAAATGCAAAGCAAACAAACATTTACTTTGAGGTCAACTAGAGAATAACAAAACACCTTCTGTTTTTGTTTCACTGCAACTTCTGTGTGTCTTTCAGTAACCAGATCATGCAGCCAAAACAATTCCTGAGACAACACTACTTAAACCTGAGACATAAACCTCATACTTTGCCTTTATTTCACCCCCAGGAATCAGATTTTGATTTCAGATTAATTCTTTTCTTATATATTCCTTTCTGAGTAGGAAAACAAATGATTGTTAGTTGAGACCTACACACTACCATAAACTCTACCCTACACATTGATTCCATTGCATCCCTAATTTGTATTTCCTTTCATGTCTCTCATTCAATCAGATTCTACCTCAAGTTGTTTTTGTCTCGTCAGGTACAGACACATTTGAAGTGTTCTCTGAATTCTAAATGGTTAAAAAATAATTTTATACAGACAATATAAATGACTTTACTTATGGTCTCACCTTTCCCATTGAGGAAAATCTTCATCTGTCTGAATACATAGAAGTTTAAACAGATACTTGAATAAGGAACTTATTATAAAACATGCAAACAGGTAAAATGACTGTAGCTCTTTCCTAGTTCTCGAAAATGACCATGCAAAGATGGCAAAGCAGTTTGGGGTTAAGAATAGCTTTTCACAATGTGCTAAGAATAGCTTGTCCAAATAAAGAACACTGTTATAACAAACAAATAAAAAATAGCAATAACAAACCTTAATAAGATGTGTCATTGCATCCTTAAAAAACACCAAATCAAGAAACGACCCTCTAATATTTTCATTGTATTGTGACTGATATGCCCGCAACTTGTTACAAAGGAATTCATAGCTTGGAATCTGAAAAAAAATCAAAATAAATAGATCTGTAACAACACTAGTAGGGCATTTCAGAATTTTAAAGCTTCCCTGATATTTTAATGCAAACTTCAGTCTTATGTGCAGGCCACATATAATGATATTATCTTGCTAATTCACCATAATTATTGTAGCTGTGTTTAAGCAGAAATTTTTTGCTATGATTGGAAGAAAAAAAAGAAGCAAGGAGAACAGGAAAAAATAGACCACATTTATATGCCATTATTAAGTCTTATCACTAAATCAACATATGATTTATTGCATGCTAACCAGGAAAATCTAGATATATTTTCACACAAAATGTGGTAGCTATTCAACAAAATTTTCTGTATTGTATGAGTTCAGCAATATAAAACATTAATAATTAAAGAAAAACTTTGGTGCCTAGTATTTGATGTGTAAAATGAAATACCTCCTCATAAATTTTTGGTGCTTGAAGCTCAACATCTTCTGCTTCTTCACCAGTTGCTTCAGGCTCATCCCGTAAAAAATCTACAAAATATGGTTCAGCTTGGAGAACTTCACTTAAATCTGCCTCCACATATTCCTCAATTGTTTTATCAATAGTTTGTTCAAACCAGACTGTATCTTCAGGTGTATTAAACCTGAAAACCATAAATTAGTAAAAATTTAAAAAAATATTTCTAGTTATTCTCTAGAGAGAAAATAGGTATCTAAATACTAAGAAAAGAACTAAATCAAAAAAATAACTTGCAACATTTTAAAGAAAAGTACATATTAGACAATACATACTACACTGTAGTCACAGAAATGGATTAGGCAACATTCACAAAAATCAAGTACTTCCATACTATAAAATACAATAGTCAGTGACATGAAATATAAACCAAAATGATTTTATTTTCCAACTTTCACCAAGAATGAGACAACGAAGACCATGTAATTTTTCAGTTAAAAAAGGATGAGAAAGGGTGAATGCTTTCCCAAATAACCATGGCTAAGTGAGCCTTATCATCTTTCAGCTTGCAGTAAAACAGCATATTTTATGGTATCATAATACTGCCTATGAAGCTGCAATTGGATAAGGAATAGGGAAAGGAAGGTAGCATATGCCACTACAACCTGAAACCATTCTCAATCCCTCTTACACAAAAATCCATAATTAGCAGAGTGGAATACACATTTGGGTTAAGGCGACTAATTAAAGTCTGGAAACATATACTAGTGACTACATTTCATTGTGTAAAACACTTCATCTGCTTCCCTTGACAGATTCAATCTAATTTTAATACAGATCAGACCTTTTACTACTCTGCTTATCATTACTGGTAAAGCAATGAAGAATGATACTTAGGAGTAACTGGCAAACATAAAAGACAAGAACTATCTCATCCACAGAAAAAGTTAAGTCAAACTGTAAATGTTGAAGTACAGAAAAAAGTAATTTCTGTATATTTACTTATTTTTCTTTTCAGTGATACAACTGAGAGGAATGTAGAACAATGTGAAGAAGCCCAGTGCTGCGAGTTTTCAAATAAGACAAGCTAAATTGAAGAACTGTTATAGAGACAGCGTAGATATTCATTACATCACTATTGCTAGAGGTCTTTAGTAATGACATTATAATATTAACCACTAGGAAATTTAAAATCAGCATGGAAACAGGAAATGCATGACTATATTCTCTCTTCCTCTTTCTAAGATATAACGTATCTGTACATATACATATCCTCTATGCATTTTTAAATTTACCACAACAAATTAAGAACATATATGAACACTTCAATAAATGCCAATAATATTGCTCCCAACTTTAAAGGAGAAAATAATACACTGTATGATTCTGTATGATACTTTTCCCTTAGTAGGGAGTATCCTAGCTTTAAATTAAAATTAAACATTTTCCCCTGTCTCATATCAACAGCACTCTGCTGCATATAAAAATGTATAGACATAAATTTTAGCAAATATGTAAATTTGTATAATATAGGATAGTTCAGACAGCTAGAAATATCAGCACTGCTAATATTTTGTGGTGGATAGGCTTTCTCTGATCATGGAGAAATAACTACCTAAGTCAGCAGAAAAGTCTGGCCTTTATTTTTATATTCTTGACAGCTGATGGATAAGATTTACTTTTACATTTCCTGCATACATTTCCTGTGTTCAGCTTACGTATTTTAGGAGACTAGAGAAAGTGAGATTATGTTTCATACAGGATATTGAAACTGGGGATAAGAAAAATCTTCCTTGGCTCTTAAGTTTGTTAAGGCACCTTCTGAGGAAGAGATGGGCTCTGCCATCTGACTCAGAGTTCTCATGAAAGAAAATGAGGCATTCTAGAAGATACAGGCAGGGATGATAGACAAAACATTTTGACAATGTTTTTTTTTTTTGTTTGTTTGGAATAGTTTGTAACATTTACATGAAATAGAGGGCAGTTGTTTTATCCACCAGTTTCGGCAGTGTGAAATTCATCTCTAAGTTTTATATATCTTGGGGTTTTTTTCTGTTTCAACTGAATATATGCTGAAGTCCACATATCAGCATATACTTAGGAGGATATCACTTTGTCCATCTTGTATTTTAAAAAACAGAGATGGAACTTCTTATATTTCTTCTATACCTCTTTACACTGACAAGATAATTGAATAACATGATTAAGGTTGACCCTGCTAGAATCATTATGCATTTGTCTCGCCTGCTACCATGCCAAATCATCTTCACCAGACTGCATTTATGTAGTCAGTATCTTAAAATAGATAAATTCCATTTTAAGGTTTGCAGCTATGTTGAATACAGAAAACATTCTGGTCGTGGCAGGTCATACCTTATCACTTCTCAATTCAAAACTTTTAGGTGTAACTAGAAGCAAAAACACTCTAAAATGCCTTCTTCTGTCCATGACAAAATATTTGTCATTCCTTTTACTTTGTGATAGCTTTATAAAATCAATGAAGTGTAAGAAAATAGACATAACTGTTTTAAAGAGCTAATGTTTAAATTTAATACTGTAAGTCTAAAATATTACTTTATAAAAATCATAAATCCTGTTCCTCAGGGCATCAGAGTAAGAAAAAAATTGTATTAATATACATTATAACTTCTTTTATTATTAATAAAAGAATAGTAATTATTAATATAATATTATAACTTCTTACAGTAGTAGTGGGTATATGCCATGTTTTTAGCAGCAGCTATAGTGCTACATCTAGAATTTCACAAGAAATTGAAACACAATGAACAATAAAATAATACTGGTCTGCAAGATATACAGAAGCTATATCTGTTTTATGAATATTTTGAAAGAGATTTATAGGAAATGGTCCAATTTTAAGTCATAAGCATGAAATCCCATTTTATTTTTCTCTGTGTAGAGAGCAAAGCAATTTTAAATTATCTTATGTGGATAATTTAGGACACCATAAGGTTCTCTTTTATACAGTGTAATCAGCTGAGTGCAACCAAAGGGGAAAAAAAAATGTAGGTTAAATATATAATATGTAGATATTTTGATGTTTTCCATTCAGTTACTGGGTTAATCTATCACTACTTACCATGATATTTGTTTGAATAATACCTAATGCAGACTATATGTAAAATAAGATAAAATTTTTCAAATTGGCCTAATAAGATTTATATTATTTAGAAATTTTACAGATGTATGAACATAAATTAAATAAATGGCTAAACGTACTAAATATAAAATGCTATAGTTATCATACCTGTCTGCAATTACTCTGGTACATTCATGTTTAAAAAGTCTTAAGATAACAGTGCTGGTGTTGCATTCTTCTGCCTTTATAGTTAACATTCCTTGCCAAATTCTAGAAAGGTCTCGAAGGTTGAAGATATAGTGGAATTTAGATGGTGTGGGTAACATCTTTGCCTAAAGAAAAATATTGTTAGTATTCAAGATCAGTAATACCTAGAAAAAAATCAATAATAATAAAATGTATAACAATATAATTAATAACTTTATCATTAATAAATACACTGATCACAATTAAGAAATATCATCATTAACTAATAATAAATAATTATTAATATTTTAACAAGAACTTGATAATTAAACTCGCTTGACAATTAATAATTAATAAATTATCAATATGTAATTAATAATTGTCATTAATAATTCATGTATAAGACATACAAGTAACAAAAATACTAATTCTCAAACATAATACTGAGGGACAACTCTTTATAAGAAGACACCAAGAGTGTCAAATTATTTGAAAGCAGGATCTCTCACTAACTGTAGAACACCTAGACTTACATATAATTTTTTCACGTGTTGCTCTGGTTTTATACATTAAAAATTATAATTTGTAAAGAATTTCACTCTTTTTTCTGTTGCTAGTGAGATCAAAGCTTTGGGTAACATGAATTAACTTATAAGAATGAATGGACTGATATTTCCATTCATCCGTCTTGTATACTGAAAACTTATATTTTTCAGATTTAATCTCAAAAACAATGTAGCCCATCCTCTGTTTTTTTACATCTTTATTTTTTTTTCCTATTTTTGAGAGGGTGGGGTGTTTGGATTTGTTGTTTTTTCTCTGTTTGGGTTTTTCTTATCGATATGATCTTAGGGAATAATCACCTAAACTAAACTAATAGTCACTCTATTCAGAGATAAAATTTTCCTTGAATTTATACCTTTGTCCGTTGCCACAATATTCTTCCTGTTGAGACCAATTTTTCCACCATATTACATACTTCAGTGTTGAATTCTCTACAGAGATGAAAGTATCCAGTGGCAATAATACCTGAAAATACAAGATGCAATGAACAATTAATCTCATTTTGTAGGATATAATAAGGTAGGTCATGAGCAAGACAAATAGGTGTTTATTTAAAACATTACTTGGTAAAACATAATTTAAAATTACAGATGAAATGATTTTTCTCTGTTGTCTATGGCTTTTCTGAATTAGTATAGAAACATTGGGCAGTAAGTGAGGGGTTTCTACCATATCCTGTATTGACAGTTACCAGAACTGAGAAATTTAGCAACAGAGAGCATTTCAGACAGTTCAGAGGTGGAATGTTAACCTACACAGAAATAGCAGTGCTCACAGTCTTCCAGGAAATGTAATTACTTTCTTAGTATTTGTGTGTCCAAAATAAGAAATACAACCTTTTGAAGAGTTTCATTTCTCTTCCACAGAACTATTTTTGCTGTACCACAGGTTCAGTTTTTGTACTGGAAGAACTCTGAATTTGCATGATGAAAGTGAGAAAGAAATCATACTTTTATACATTTTAAGTCCATTACAAAGATAAATAAATTGTACTAAAGCAAGAGAAAAAAGTACCAAAAATTTTGTCAATGGATGTGTTGGATGGCAATGTACAATTAAATACACAAAACTGTCTTTTTAAACGCTGGGGAATATCGTTACGGCCTCCTCCAGGATGTATCATTGCTGCTATTATTTGTACATCTACAATTGTAAGGAAGTCTCCAGGTTTATCCAAGCTGTACATTCCTCTCATTTCCATCATCTGACGGACAATTTCATTTGTTATCTGCAAATTCATGTAAGTTGTACAAATTAGAAATTTATGCAAGTAAAGAAGAAAAATACACCATGATAACTTCTTTTTGTAACTCTACTAATCCATAAAGAAATATTGTTACCTTAATCTAAAAACAGATTAAACTGCCTTCCTTAGTCATATGGAAGGTCTTGGTTTATGAGATTTCAAATGGCAGGAAAATTGTTTCAGAGCTCTACTGCTATCTAATATCAAGAAAATGTGCTTGTATTCTTTTGAAATAAACAAAATTAAAGAAATTAACTGGGGGAAAAATTATTTTGTTCCCTATTTTGTTGCTGGAAATTCAGCTAAGGATGTTCCAGCTATGCTTTTCAGCTCACTCTTGGGCCTCCTTCGAAGCAAAACAACTGATTATTTTATGCTTCTTTTGGAAAGATTATTCATTCTTCATTCCACTCTACAGCCACAGAATTTGCCCCATAGCAAGTGCTCCAAAGATATTCAGCAGGCTTTATATATGTGCTCACATACCCCACCAAAACCAACATGACATGCAGCATGTCACTAATCACAAACCACTATCCAATCAAAAATATGTGAGCCATGTCTTGGGGCCATAATGCAAGACCTAGTGGAGGCCTTGAATTTTTCATATCCTTTATTTCTCTCTCCAAGGTATTGGTCTTTCTCTTGGCAGAACTTTTTTAATTGGTGCTCTCAGATTAATGTCAATCTTGAAATTGATAATACTCTACCTTACTACAGTGCTAATTTTTGTTTAGTCTTAAAAAAATAAGGAAGTGGAGGTTGCGTAAGATATGGCATCATTATATTACTTGTCTAAAAATCTAGCACTCTCCTTTTTTGTGTGTGTCAGTGTACCAAAATTATAAAGCATTTCCAATAATTAACAGTTAATTAAAATATTTAAGAAATCCACTGATTCCCATATAAAAAGCACAAAAATTTTCAAATAAGTAGTAAATATTGAAAATGTTTACCTGATCTCCCCATTCATTGATAAATGGCATATTGATATCATCAATAAAAATAGTCATCTTTCTGCCCCCAGGAGGTCCATAAGTACTTCCAACACGTTTGTCCACATAACTCTCTATTGTCCTCTAAAAAGGTAAAGTTAGTTCTCATTTTATATCTAAAGCAAAGGTATTTAAAAGACATTGCTGGATGTCTGCTACAGCACTCAGCCAATGATTCCCTCTTTTTGTTGGTAGTTTCATCCTTAATTGTAGCATTAAGGAACCCATTTCCCAAGGAACACAGCTCCTGTCCTGCAACCAACCTCTGGCTGTCAGAGGTTTTTAAAAAGTTTCCAAACTTTGAAATTATTATTTCATTATCAGTATTGTCATTCCCCAAACTAATATCACTTGTTTAATATTTGCAATACAACTGCAGAGTACATGGAGGCAACTTAGATTCCTTTAACTATGATTTATTTCCCAAGTGCCTTGTGAGGGATGTAATGCAAAATTTTAATATTTTGGTGGCAAGAAAGAGGTGCAATAGAAAAGTAAGATTTATATATAACTGAAATGTTTCTTTGAAGTTCTACAGCTCTACAGTCTTTCTAAAGATACCTAAATTATAACATTAAAAAAAACCTTACAAGATGGTACCAGATGTTTTCCTTTGATAAGTAATGTTTTCTCCATAAAACACAAATGTCACCCTATATGAATAGCATGTGCTGTCATAAAGATAAAATTATTAATAGTATTTTTGAAACAGAAAATAGACACATCTTTTGTCCAATGTTTTTATCCCATTTTTAAAACAGGGTATTGATAAGTATTTTAAGATACAGGCCTACAGGGAATATGTGGTTAAGGTGAAAAAGAGAAACTGGTAAGTGATTACATAAGGAATCAATGAATTTGTACCATGTCTAATGAATCCAAAATCACACAACTTTTCAAATAGCCTCAGAATGGTGACTCAAAATTAAAAAAAAACAAAAAACAAAGACCCGAACAATCTTGAATATAATTCTTTCAAGTGATTAGAAGCATTTCACCTGGTTGGTTGCTACATCTCTCCATTGGAAACCAGCAGAGTGAACTATGTCTTGAGCTAACTCGCTGCTAAGGGAGTCCCTCCTCTGAGGTGCTGCAGGACTGCAGCAGAAAAAAGACACACTACGGTTCTCTCACACACCCTCTGTATCAGAGACGAGCAAGTCGGGAATTTGTTTCCAAGAATGTACTAAGGACCCAAAATATGCTTAGTAAAGGACATTGGGACAGAGATACTGACTGTTCAATAAGCCTTGCATGCCTGAAAGGATGGCTGCCTTGTTCTGTCTCATTTTAATACAAACCATGACCAGAGTTCTTACACATAAGAATACCTACTGAGAAAAACTCAGCAGCCATTCTGTGATACTGGATTTTTTTTTTTTTTTAAATAGGTGTATATTCCATTAATTTTTACTATTTTCTTACTAACATTTACATTAGGTTTTTCAAAAAGATGCCAGATTTTGGAATATTCTACAAATAGATTTTCCAATCAAGAAATATTCCAAAATTAATTCCTTTTCCTACCAGAGGCTCATCATCATAAATTCATTGCATTGAATTGGTAATAAAGCAAATATAACTTACAGAATCACATCCTAGCAACTTAGTAATATCAAATCATACCAGCATTATAACAGCATTATTAAACATCCTTTCAGTCATTTGAAAAAACTATATACAGCATATATTTCTATTTATATGGATTTTTACCAAGTTACATGGGAAAGAGAAATTTCTACAAAGTTGTCATGCTAGAGGTCTTTAAAGATTGAATCTCTGATGCTGTAGTTACTCCTGAACTGAAGAAAAATAAAATTACCTAAAGGTTGAAATCTGTTCTTTACTTAACAAAAATATACTATACTAACTATACTATAAAAACTATATTAACACTATATACTAAAGAATCAGAAAAACCCAATGTATAATCAAAAAGCTAAAAAGAAAATCAAAGGTCTTTAGCAAAAAATAAAAAGAAGATTCTTAGAATTCCATAACAATAAAACCACACAGCAATCATGAATATAGATATCTCTATGTGAGTGGCTATATTTTACTCTGATCTGCAAAAATTATTTTAATAGAATTTTCTGAAATATTGAAGTGACTTAAACAAAAATGGTCCTTTAGAATTGAATTCAAAATCAGAATTAAGTACCCTTTATATACTTAGCAAGGAAATAGTAGGCAAGATTTTTTAAAAGCTGTATTTTTACCTGAAACATAAATGGTTCTGTGGCAGATGAAAAGTTTAGACTTTTTGACAAATGCTCTTCTGGGTCATATCTCTTCATATATCCCTTAATCATGACTGTCTTTGCAGTCCCCTGCTCTCCTATGAGCAAAACAGCCTGTAACAGATATTTAAAGATAAGTAATATCAAAACTTATGTTTATATATGCATAACAGACTTATTTTTGAGAAAATAATAGTTTCTATGTCTATTTTTAAATGCAACATTTTTTGATAGGATTTTCATGTCTTCATATGCACTGAGACCATATGTGGTTTTGTGTTTTTCATCGCACACAGATTCTCCAAGAAATTTCTTTGCAAAGGGAAAGGAAGAAACAAGAATGTGCTAGAGGCTTTTGTTCCAATTGCCAAACTTCTTCCAGTTTCCGACACATCAGCTGCAACAGTCTCTTTTAGTGGCTGATCCTAAGAAGACTTCCTGTAAATTCCTTCCTTTATGTTTTAAAGTTTTGTTCATGCACAAATATAATTACAGAGGATCCATGTTAAGAAAATAAAAGTAAAACAATATAATGATGTGCCTAGGAAGCAATGACTAGAGACAATGACTGATGATGATGATTGATGAAGAACAATTGTAACATCCAGTTACTTTTAAGCAGTTTTCTATTTAGTTTATATATAAATGAAATATATACTAAAATATGTAATCTTGTACTTACTTTCTTTTGTTTTGCAATTGTGTTTATCAAAAACTGAGTTCTGGTATTATCAACATTAGGAACCAGAATAGATGCATAGTCTGGGACATGATCTGTTGGATAAACAAATTCCTGAACTCTTTTACTCCAGTGCTCCCAGGCACCTGAAATTACCAAAAAAACCCCAAATAAACAAGCAAACAACAACAAAAAACAAAAAAACTAAACCAAACCAAAAAAATTCTGATCATGTTCAATACATTCAATATTTCATTAATACAATAATTTCAAAACAAATAGATCTTATGGGTAGAATACTAAAAAGTATAAAACCCGATAAATTTTCTCAAATCTGTCTAAAATGCACCTAACAAAAGACACTCTTAGTCATGATCTAAGTAATTATTCTATAATTATTATTTATTTATTATTATTAATTATTTAATTAATTATAATTAGTAATTCTTCCATGAGTAATTAGTCTATAATCCTACTAAATGTAGACATATTTATTAAACTTATATATACTTATCTAAATAAAAACCCCAAAGAATGTTTATCAAGAAATTATTTCTCAGACTCCTGGTGACAAAATTACAGAACATGACAATATGGATTGCATATGTGTACACTAAATCAATGCTGCTGGCAAAAAAAAATTGGATCTGTATATGAGAAAAATTAATTTCTTCAGAAGAGAACATACTTTCTATCATAACAGTAAGGTTTTTGTGACAATGGTTGTGTGTGCTAGTTAAACTAAAAAACTTGTTCTAGAAAATAGCACACTATTCAAAATATCAAGAATCAAAATATCTCACTATTCTTATAATTCTATAATCTTTCAGATTTATGACCGATTATTAGATGTGAGTAATAATTATTAAGCAAAATTAAAATCAGATTTTATTCCTTTAACAAAAACTACCAGATGTAAGAAAATTAAACATAAAATAATATTAAGCTAGACTAAACTAGCCTAAGCATAAATTATCTACAAACTGTAGGCTGGCAAAGTTAATAGAAAAGTAATTTGTAAGAAGCAAATTAAAAAGAAATAATAAAATGTTAGCAAAGAGCACTCTATCTCTTGATACAGATGTGCTGGTACTACACTGTCAAAAAACCTCAACTCATAGGGCTGTATAATAAGGACTAAAGCAGTAACAGAGCTATAAAATGACAGTTTAAAAAACAATATTGGTTCTTTTTCTTACCACGATCACTAACATAAAACTCATACATCGTTTGATTGCTGCCACGAGGGATTTTTGGTAAGTCTAATTTATTATCATGAGCTCTAATGAAGGCTTCAAGTTTATCTCGACTGTCCAGCTCCAGAAGGGCACCTAAACTCCACATTATTGCAAAGTTGAACAATTTATGCAGAAGATTTGTAGCTGATACACCACGTTCTTCCTTCAATGGAATCAAGCCCTCCAGAAGATTAATGGACTGAAAATATTTTAAAATATGCATTTAGAAAATATTATATAATATTTTTAAATTTACCTATATATGCATACACATGTGTTATTTATATGTATTCAAAATTTAAATCAATACAGATTACAAAAAATCCAAACAAAAAATTTAGAAGAAGAAACTAAATAAAATTTATTAAAGATAGCTATATAAAACTAAACAAAGTTTTCAAAATTACTTAGGCAATTTGATCATCAATTATTCTTTTAAATTATGCCTACAAAATAAATGTAATTTATGAGCTAGGGTAACAAAACAGATTTTTAAGGGACTTTATAATATTCAGAATAGGTGAGGCCTAGCCATTTCTTTCCATTTTTAAGCATGGAAGAATTTTCAGCATCTCTCTGATGCATTTATCTCAATTATGGTACAATTCATGTATCTATTACATTAACTTCTATTTTTTCAGTTTTAAAAAATAGATTAAATTATTCTATTATGTGATTGCTTCACTCTGTTTCCAAGGAACTAGAGTCCAGATTCTAGAAAAATAGTAACTTGTTATCTACAGTTCTGTAGTGTTGCTTATGAATTCGGATGTTTGACTGTCTTAGGTAACCCCATTTGTACTTCCCTTCTATGCAAGGCAGTGCACAGCACACTGTTTCAAAATACATCTTTTTAACAGTGAAAGAGATTTTCAGTCAGCTCTTGGCATTAGTAATCTTTATGCTGTCTTGCATCTCATACTTGGAGCGGGAAGTAATACAGTAACACATACTTCTAATACTTGCCCAGCATCTCATTTGCAACAGCGGCCAAAAGTGGAGAAGAGTAAAAGAAAAAAATCTCTCTTGGCTTGTGGTGGTGCTGGGGTACTACTTCCCGTTGGTACCCTCTCTGGCTTGTGACTTTCAATACACACTTTTTCTGCTTTTATAATTCCATGTGGTTTTTTCCACCCTGAAAGACTGGTCTTGAGCCTACATAAACTTTTATTGTCTATTACAACCTTTGGCAAGATGTCCCATAGGTCTGCTACTCATGGCATTGAACAGTTTGCTTTCTTCCTGTGTGGACTCCTTCACACTTACCTTCACTGAATTTCATTTGCCATTTTATTACCTATTTATTCAGTCTCATAAAGTCTGTCTTCATGGTTAGTTGTTTTGTCCTTAACACCCTGAATAATCCAGTATTGTCAATAAATGTCTTCACCTAAAACTTTTCCAAATTGTTTATGAACATTTTGAACAGCACTGATCCCAGCAAAGGTGCTGCAGGGTGAATGGTAACCTCTGTCCTTCCTAAAATCCAGTCATACATTTCCTGTCTTTCAATACATTGTTTTATCGAGAAATTAAACTCCTATCTTCTGCTATGACTATTTGGCATCCTGGTAAAGAACAATGTCAAACAGGTTTGATCCTTCATGCAGACTGTATCAATCAGATCTCCTTTAGCTACAAGTTTACTGACTTCTCCAATAGGCTCGTAAAGCAGGATAAATTTAAATAAAAGACTGGTGTTGAATATCCTAAGGTAAATGGCATTTGTCTACCTATGAGGTGGGCCAGAGGATGCATAAAGAGTTAGAAAGTCAGCGGAAATTACAAGGAGGAAAGCAAAGGTGAGATCATATTTATATTAAACCATGATAAAGCTACTATAAATGAATAGGCAACTTAAACTATGAATGCCAACAAATGGCACATAATCAGGTACATGTACATGTTTGGATGAACATCAAAAAGTGAACTTTGGAACTCAAATACAAGTCTACCAGACGCAACTTTTTTGTTTTGGTTGTAATTTTTGAAAATGCATGAACTAAACAGAAGCAGCAACTCCTGAATTCTACAATTGCTAAAGAGACATAAGACCCAACAAATCAGGAGGTTGATAAGGTACAGGGTTTCTGCACAGAGACCATTTACAGCAAAGCTGGGATTTTAATGTACAGGTAGGGTAAAAATCTCTGGTCACTGGCTCTTAGATAACACAATCAGGGAGGCCTGCTAAGAGTAATTTAATTTGCCACAGATGTAACAGAAACTTACTAGTGATTTTCATTGACACAAAGAAACATTCAATACAGCTTAAATCAAGAAAATATTTCCCTGATCAAGCAGCATAAATAGAGCACTGACTTGCTGACACTTCCTAACAAGTGCTAATCAAAAATAACAGAAACTTTTGATCACAGGAAAAATCTTCTATGAAGACAAGCTTAGTTAGTCAGAGGTTTCACAGATAAGAAATACAGAAGAAAAACAATAACTCTCTCAAAAATGTTGTCCATTGCACATCATAAAGTGGTTAGTTCATTTGTTTCTGCTTGGGGACTTTAATTCTAAAAATACTCTTTTTTGCATTTTGTGCATTTGATACTGCACAGTTAAGCTCTCCAGCATTTACTGTGGCTATTGGTTTGCAGTAAAATACTTCACAGTCTAGAAAATCTGAAACTCACCCTCTAGTGAACAGCAAAAAAGATATTGGGTGCAAATTTGGTAATCTAACATTAAACTGGAGTGCTATCTAGAACATTATCTTGTCTAAACTCTTTTAAGGGGCACCACTAAATTTTTTATGAGTGTGTCAAAATAAAAGGTAGATTACATTCACAAATGGAAAGTCTGGAAACTTAGAAACTGCAGATGACAACAGACTCATAAACTAATCAGCTGGAGATATGCAGTAAAGGACTGTCAGTCTTGCAAAATCTGCCAAACACATATTTATATTATTTATAAATCACTAATAGAGTTTGGACTCCACTCAAGGTAGAATTCCAACTGATAAGAAAGGAGAGGTAAAAATTACTATATTCACCTTGAAAGAGCTGATGGACAGAATTGCACCTATCACATCTGAAGATTAAAAGATAAATAGAATTTTTCTCCTCTCTCTCTGCTGACACTGCTAGTAGAGATACAGTGACCCTTACCACAATATTTAGGTATTAAAAGAACTAAAATGAATCCACTAGCTTATTAAACATACACTTCTGGAAATTTACTGAAGCCTGCAAATCCCAATCATTAGAAGTCTAGCCTAGGTATGAAGTAATACAGAGAAGAAAAATTTTCTTTTGTACATCTTCACACTTCCTCTTATATTGGCCAAGAAACTGATCTTGAGCTTTTCTTTGACAGGAGACGATAATTTCAAATTAAATTTTACGGCTATCAAATGTTCTCCTTGCTATTTCTTCATTTTTACTATTGTCAGTCAATTCATACAGACTCATACAGTATCTGTTTTACCTGCATAATGTAGTTACATTCCAGAAGCTCCATTTTGGGGTTAAGGTTTAGTTTCATATATGTATATGCTGGTTCAAAGATTCTGTCATATAAACTTTGCAAAAGTTCAGCTTCTTGAGAAGTACGTTTTTTCAGCCATGCCTGAAGAAAAAGTCCACAATAATATACTCTATAAAATGTACAGCAAGGTATAATAAGGAGCAGCCAGCAATAATTATCTTACCTGCAATATTGGTCTCCAGCTGAGGACAGAAGAACTGATGAAGACCATACCCATTCGAGAAACTGTTGCTGGAGAGGCATTCTCAATGTTGTGGACCTCAAATAACAGTTTACATGAAGGAGACATAGGAATTCGATCCCCATTTGCAAGAGTGAGGGTCTTGTTATCATCCAAAACTGAATTTAAATTCTCAATCCAGATTGCATCTACAGGACCATCTAAAACCAGAAACACATTTTCACCTGGAAAAATAATCAAAAGAGAAATAGTTAATATATTGCTGAAAAAGCAAGAAAATAAGTGTAGAAAATATTATTTAGAACTTAAATGTCATATAAAAATTTATTTCATTTATTGTAATTTCTGCCATCTATATGGATGTTCATTACTGAATAAATTGCATACTCAGTTGTCACCCTGAGAATCAGACCTTTTGATATTGTTTTCATAATTTCTAGCCACTTTCCCAGGAAAGTAACTATAAACATGTTTTTAAACATTCCATTAAAAATATACCTTTGATAGACATCTCTCATGGCCAGTGTAGTTAAGAAAGTAATAACCTGATTATCAAATCCCTAGTTGTTGTCAAAAGCCTATAAATACTGAAAGAGCAAATAAACCTTGTTCTTCTTTCATCTCACTTTGAGCGGCATCTATGTGAATCATTTCATGTCTGACAGTGACAGTTAAGGAAATGTTTTTGAAACAATTGGTGGCAAATGAGGACACAAATATACCTTTGTAGTGTTGAATATTTGTTACCTTGGCTGGCTATCAGATAGAAATTGTGCTACTCTCTCCACGCTCCCTCAATAGGACAGAGAGAGAGAATACAGTGAAAATGCTTGTGGGTTGAGATAAAGACCAGGAGATCACTTGTCAGCTGTCATGGGCAAAACAAACAACTTGGAAAACATTATTTTATTGCAAATTAACACAGATATGGATGATGGGAAGCATCAAGACTGTCGCCTTGAAAATTCAACCTTCTGATCTTGTTTTCATAGTTGTAGCTACTTTCTCAGGAAAGTAACTGTAAACATAGAGGTTTACACATCCCTTCTAAGAAACATCTTTTGATGGATTTTTCACATGACCAGTGTGCTTGGGAAGGTGGTAACTTCATTATCCAATCCCTGGTCATTGTCAAGAATCTGTAAATACTGGAGTCAGGAAATAAAGTCACGGGTTTTTGTTCCAACACTGAAGGTAGTAGTGT
The DNA here is from genome assembly GCF_001522545.3 of Parus major. Lineage (NCBI taxonomy): Eukaryota > Metazoa > Chordata > Aves > Passeriformes > Paridae > Parus > Parus major. The sequence goes on from NC_031770.1 coordinate 29,694,348, forward strand.
GAATCATTTTGTATCCTTTAGTGACACAAAGACAAATACTTAGATGACCTTCACCCCACTCCATTTTATTTCTCCAGATTCAACCTCTGTCTTCACAACCTAATCTAACTCTTCCTTCTTCCTCCTCCTGCACCAACCCTACTCCAGCAGCACAGGGAAGTTGGGGAATTTAGTATATTATTGCTAAAATGAGGGTTCTTTGAGCAACTAAACAAGAGACATTGAATATTCACAGTTAATGAAACTCTCTCAAGATAATGAAACCTAAGCTCACTCCTCTGTTCTTAAAATCTGTTTATTTTTCTTATACTTTGAAATATAAACATAGATGTAAATACCTAAGTTTTGGCAATTAAATTTTAGAATTGTGGCTTCATTTGAAATACAGAAAATTTCTATTAGAGAAAAAAATATGCATTTCCAATGTAAGAAATTCAACTGTCTCTTAAGATAAACATCCTTCTAGGAAGGTTCCCTAGAAGAATTCCCTTTCTTTAATATATTTATTTTTTCAGATATAAGTGAAACATTGTGAAAAGGAATTTCAGTATTCCAATCCTAAAATATTGAAATATAAATATGGGAAATCAATGTATGTAAAACCATGACAATAACATTATTATCAAGATAATGCCATTAGAACAAATTAATCTAATTTATGATTTATCAGCTTCCAAGTAACATATCTACACTGTAGAACTGAAGTGGCAAGAAAAATTTTCTTTTTTTTTGATAGTAGTAGATATATTACTGAAATAATAAATCTTTAAACTGGTGTCCTTTTAAGAGGTGTAATCTCATCTCATATGTTCTCTATAGTTTTCCTCAAGAAGAACATTTGTGAATTCAATATGCTTTTTTCAATACATCGTTCAAGATACATTTTTATGTTACCAAATGGAAAGCATTTACATACCCTTTTTGGTTTTCAGTGTTTTCCTCCACAGAGTAGAAAAGATTCCATCTGTCCAGTCATTAGTTGCAGCATCTAGTTTTCCAAACATTTGAGGAGCAGTAATAGCTTTGGGGTTCATGCGCATTTCCTTATGAGGTTGGCCACATTCTGTGAGTGCTTTCATTAATACTGTTATGACCATCGTTTTTCCAGACCCACTAGGTCCAAGTGTCATCAATCCATGACGTACCAGATTAGTTTCATATAACTATTAACAAAACCAAAATAAAAGATTTAAAAATAAAAATAAAAATAAAAATATAAAAATAAAAATAAATACATACTTTGGAATTTTTGCTTGCACTTAGTAATGGTTAAGATGTATTAGACATTCAAGTTATATGCTCAGGATTGAAATGAGCATGAATTTGCTGAATTTTAGTGTTTTGTGGAAGAGTACACATCTTTAGTTCCTAATCTTTTTAGAGCTAAGCAAGCTTGCAGGTTCGCAGAACTAAATTTTACCGAAACTTTTTTAAGCAGCTGGAAATAGTTTTGTGAGATTTGAAAAAGGGTCTTCTATATTATTCAAAAGGAAAAATTAATAGTAGCAAAACATTAATGCTACAGAAGTATGATTAATTACTATAGTGCTGAAATAACTAATTATTTGAAACAAACGTAGGGACTGCACTTTCTTCAGAACTATGTATGGGTCTAGATTCAGGGGAGTTCTCTACTGAATTTTCTATTTGTCTTTTAGTACTAGCATTAGATTTGCTGTGGAAGTGTTGAAACAAACTTTGAAGAATTTAAGATATTAGAAAAGCTAAAGCCTTAATTAAAATTAATCCTTGCTAAATCTAATTAAACTAGAGAGGCCCTAGAATTAGGAGTTAATAATTAGCTAATAACTAATTGTCTGTCAACATTATGTTTGTTCAGTTGGCCTTGTAATAAGAAACTAAGAATCTTGTAAGGAACTTCAAGAATGTAAGACAAGTGCAACCCAGAAACTAATTGGAAACACGAAACTAGGAGCCTGGCCAGGGGTTCATTTGTCACTTTGTATTGAAAAGGTAGAAAGGTCAGAAAGAGGAAAAGATATATTCCTTCCTCCCTTTTGTGACCCCTCCCCATAATAAAGACCACCAACTCATTTCAAGGAACAAACTGTGCATGCTTAATTGCTTTTTCTTAATTAGCACAGGAAGTGGGGAGTGGGTGGTAACTGGGTTATGAATATGTATTTGTATTCAATATCTTGGTGAAAAAGAAGTCTGTATTCGCCTGCCTTCAGGGCCATGTGTATTAAGGGGTGACCCTACACAATGGCCCAGTGCTGCCAATAAACATACACTCTGTAACCCCAATAGTTTAAAGAGTCTTTGTCCGTCTCAAGTTGGACACTGATACTAGAGCATATCCATATTTTGGTAAATCCATGTCAGTCTGCCTATGCAAGTATGAATGAACTTAATGGCAGAAAACAGTGGTAGTCTTCCTGGCTACCAAAATCTTCTAAGATGAAGCATATACTGTTCTTCCTCTGTAAGCTGAATAAAGGCTTGTATCAGTCCAGGATGAAGATCTATAGGCACCACAGTGCAAGTCCCTTGCATTGGTCTTCCTTGGTATGGCGTACACATAACCTTTCTTTTTTTGCATATTTGATGTGCAGGTTCTTGGCTAAGACTGTGGTCAAGACAATAACACATTGTTCTGACTCCTGATTGTGAAGAATGTTTTAGAAAAAAAAAAAGTTTTACCTGAACAAGCTTAAGATTCCATGGTGGATGGTTAACCAATCCTGCCTCTTCAACCTGATGAGCTACTGCAGCCTGAAGCTCATCATAGGTACTGCTGTCCAACTGCAACCCCGGGAAAAGATCATTGATAAGACTGAGAAACAAAGGCTCATCTTCATCTATCTGAAATAAAAAAAAAATAAAAATTAAATGTTTAAAGGATGGTTATCCAAAGAGCATTTCCAAATCAAAATTAGTCTCTTTTAAAATGAACAAGCAGTAATAACATACTTTCTAGATACAGATGCTTACGGACAGCTAACAGGAGAGCTTGCTACAAAAGTAGCATTTTGAAAATGTCATCCATAAGCCATGCTAAAGAGAAATTTAGAATTGAAGGAAATTTCCCACTTAGTAGACACTGGGGTCTATTTATAAAACTGATTTGGAAACCACTTGCAATATATATTGGAAAGAACATCCTATCTGGAAAGAAATCTTTAAAAGTCTGATTTAGTGGATACTCATTATTCAACTTACTTATGGTACAGTGGTCAGTCTGTCCACAAGTCAGGACACTGAAAGTCACATGCAGATGTAAGCCACTATTAATGTATTTGAACCTTTGCATAATTAACGCTCTTTATAAGTCTAATAAACTCTCTATGTTGTTCAATGATAACATGAAAGTTATCATGTTTCAAATTTTAGAGAAAAGAATGTTTGAGATTTTTTCTGAACTCATAAAAAAACAATGAAATATCTATTGGGCTTGCCTCTACCTGGTGCTAAAATATTAAATTAGATTCTTACCAGTTTAGAAAGATTCATATCTCTTAACCCTCTCATGACAATACTTAATTCGCCTTCAGTTGGCCTGGCTCTCTTTTGGGCTCCAAGAGTCCTAAGTACTGAAAGGATATTCCTCAGACCAAAGTCATAATGGACCTAGAGAGTGGAAGAAGGCTTATACATCAGTAACAAGTTCTCTACATTTATTTCATCCATATATCAAACTTTATTTGCATATTGTATAGTACAGTTGTCCTGCCTGGAAGAGGTAGCTAAAATAGGAATTGTTGCTGTTGTTTAGGAATTATTCTGTTCAATTAAATGAAGAATAATAAAGTTGTTTTCAGGAAGATGTGTATGTGGAATAAGGATTTTCTTTCCTAATTTAAATTTAATTAATTTCATCATTTATCATGTCATACAGAAAAAAATTTGTATCTTTGAATAGCAGGGTTGTAAAAAACTAATTGTTCCATTCTAGACCATGTTTTTTCAACTAAGGTATCTTAAAGCACAGACTTCAGAGCAAGGCAGTGCTACAGGGACATGATCATCTTAAATCAAACTAAACGTTTCTCCTGTGGTTTCCAGTTTCCAATTTCCAACTATTTACCCTAGGCCTAGATAATTTTTAGAGAAAAATTATATCAATGGGATCATTTTTGTCAGGCTGACATGTTATAGCAGAGAAGCTCATGCACATGGAACTAACTAAAAAGCAACATTTTTAACAAAAAAGGTGCATATACAACAACATATTAATGAATTAATGTAGTAATTTAGTAAGAAATTTTATAGAGGTATTTGTTTAAATTACATTTAAAGTATTTCATTATTTTGTAAAAGGCATGGAAGTGATGTTTAAGAAACAATCTGCATAACCCCAAAAGTAGATTTTACTGTGTAAGTACAAAGGGAATATGTAACATTACCTGCTTAGTGAGCTGCTCCTCACAAAGTTTATAAAGAACAAAGAATTTCTTAGCCAAGACCACATTATCAATAAATCCATAACTTGCAAGTTTAACCCTTATAATTATCTGAAATACAAATATTGTAGAAATTCCATTAGTTTCTCCCAAAGAGAGGTCAGCAAATGAAAATACATTTTTTCCATTCAGTTCATCAGGAGTTATACCTGTCTATCTGGAACCATCATTGCAACAGTTCTAAACTGAATTTTGAGGTTTTCTGGTAGCTCTTGACGCCCAGCATATCCAGGATTCTAAATAAGAAAACATAATGCATCATTATTACTATTAGCAATAGTCCAAATAGCCTTCTTTTTATTGTTCAATAAAAATAAATGCATGTATAAATACTTAGAGCAGTTTGGAGTTATAAGCCTTGCCTATCAATTATTGCAATTTTAATCTCCCATTAAGTAATCTTGGATTGCCATCTGCCTTGGAATTAAGAAACGTACACTTTAAAATTTCCTGTCCATGAGATTACACAAAATAGTGCTATGAAGCCTCATGAATCCCATGCCAACAAGACAGCATATTCTGAAAGTTATTATTACAGGAGATCAAAGAATTTTTACATATCCATGTAGGTACCCATTAGTCACTCCGTCCCTGAAAAATATCTTTCTTAAATCTCTCTCTTTAAGTGAATGCTCTTTTTCTACCCCCTCTCTTCAGTATCTTTCTCATTAATACTGTTAAAGTATTAATACTACTAAACTACTAATATGTTAACATTATTAAAACATTCGTGAATTATTAATGCATTACTATTAACATTATTAAAGATACGTTAGTAAAGTGTATTAGTGTTTCAGTCCTCTCAGCGAGCACAGAAAATTCTGCAAGTTTGGTAAAACTCTTAGTCTGCATGGTGAACAGCAATACAGCAATGAAGGGACATAATTATGAACCCATTCAATAATATTAAAGTCAAAATGAAGGCATGCCATTCATGAACAATCATATAATTTATGTACTGTGCATTTAATCTAATTCTATAGTGACATTATTTTATTAATAAAACCAGTTATTCACTTTGTCACATAACCTCTATGTAGTATAATTTGTCACTTCTTTGAAATTATTACTACACTCACCATAGTTAGGAAAATTCCAAACTCTGGATTTAAATCTACACAGTCTCCATCAGAAAAAATGAACTGCTTCTTTTTTTCTTTTCTTGCTGTTAAAATAATATAGATTTGTTGTGCTGCTACTGACAAGACAGGCAATTCGATTCTATTGAATTCATCAAAACATCCCCAAGATCCAGATTGTGCAAGACCTAAAATAGGGAAAGAAAAAAATGTTATCTCTTGTCTTTCCAGTATATTTGAGTATCTGGACTAAATTACTTTTCCTGCAAGTAATTAAGTCATATTAGTTTTATTTATTGCCCTGTGATCAAGGAAACCCAGAGAAAGAAAAATAAAAGATAAATCTAGAAGTACTATATTAATAACAAGAATATTTTTTGTACAGGACTATTTTCACAGTTGCCTAATTTCTGTTTGGAAAAGTAACATGTATGCAGTAGCACCTAAGAGAATTGTTTTTCCTTTCAGAATGTTTTTTAAGAAAGCTTCTAACAGCATTTATTCCCAAATGATACTGAAGTACCAGCAAACCATGTTTTTCTTGCATGTATACTGAAAGTTTGCTATTTAATTGTGAACAATTTATGCAAGTCATTCAGGGTTTATTTGTGTTGCACAGTTAAGGCTGTATCGCTTTGAAGACAGTCTGTCATTAATTTTGTCACTCAAAGATTTTCTAAAATTTTTATGATTTTCACATGGGCAATATGTTTATAAACCCATAGCTTTAGCCACTTCTATGTCTCTTGCTACCCAATACATACAACAACATTACTCTGAAAAAGGAGCTGACAGAAATCTTGTGAAGTTCAAGTCCCTTATTTAGGCCAGAATAACCCCATGCAGTAGTACAAGCTCTGTGCTGACTGGGTTGCAAAACAGTTTTGCAGAAAACGACCTACTGTTCCATTTAACAACTAATTAAGCATGAATCAGAACTATGCTCTCACAGCAGTGGAAGCCAGCTGACTACTGGGTAAGAGCATAGTCTGCAGAGTGAGGCATATCCCTGTTCACCTCTACTCTGCTCTTGTGAGATATAAGCTGGAGTACCATGCTCACTTTGGGGTTTCCCAGCAGGGGAGAGACACTGATATATTGGCATGAGTGCACCAAGTGGCTGCTGTGATGGTCAGTGGCTGGAGGGAGGACATGACACAGTGGCAGAGGCTGAGAGAACAGCATTTATTGAGCTTGAAGACAAAACAAAGGGAAAAACCTATTATTGTTGACAACTAGTTAATAGGAGGGACTGAGAAATTTGATTCAGGCTTGTTTCAGAGGTGCAGAGGAAGAAGAAAAGACAATGGATGTCTGTTTCAATGTGGAAGATTCTAAGCCAGAGGAAGTATAAAAAATGTGATAATGAGAATGAGAAAAACACTTGAGCAGAGGTGTTGCAGAACATCTATCCCTGGAGACCATCAAAACCTAACACGAATAAGGTACTGAGTAAGCACCCTGCTCTACCTGCACCTCCTAAATGATATATGGAAATCTCTTCTATCCTACAAGATGAAATCTTACCTTTGAAAATCCTGCCCAAACCTCTGAAGTCCATTTGATCAGAGCAATTGAAGACTACTACGTATTTTCCCAGAGCCTTTCCCATGTCTTTTGTTGTTTCTGTTTTACCAGTTCCAGCTGGTCCTGCTGGAGCTCCTCCCATATTCATTCCCAAAGCTTGTGCTAAAGTTATATAGCACCTACAAATATTAACTGATGTTAATCTATTTAATTATATTAAAGATATAAGTCCATATGTATAAAATACAGATAAGTTATACAATAGATTCTACAACCCCTACTTCTTCATAAAGCAATTCCATGGATTTCAGTGCAAAAAGTTCAGAGAGGTAAAATGCACAAAATATAGTATTTAAACATTACTTATAAAAGAAAAAAAAAACAAACCAACAAATCAAACAAACAACAAAAGAAACAAATCCTAGTGTTAACAACCTAAAAAATTAATGCACATCCCATAAAGGTATTTCTCATTAACTTTTCTGGCAACTATAAAGAGCACATTCTGCTGTATCATATTCTGCAGCATCCTAACCTGTATACATTTAATTATGCTATTGTTGACTAAATCCAAGTGTGAAAGAATAAGGATATATGGATGGCCCCTTCCCCTGTTATGGATAAGAAATAGTTAAAATTCTAGAAAAAAAGAACCCTAAGCTTTAACCCTGTTTGGGTTTTTTTAAGTTTTAGAAGGTCTGGAGTACAGTTTTTCTTACATGTGAGACTTAGTTATGATTTTCACTCATGGCAAGGTATGGAAAAATAATGCTAAAGGAATTAGGCTAAGGGGTATCTTCACTGTCAAGTCAACATAGTTTGGACACATTCTAACTGAAGTATTTCTGGTTTTAATCCATAATTGGACAGAATTTTGTAACTAATTGGTTCCTCAATTTAGTTTGAATCACTGTAATTTGTTACACCAAACTTGCACTGCAGGAACTTTCTTGCTTTCTATACAATAAGAAGTTCTGAAGTGACAGGAAGCGTTAATCTCTGCTGTTCTACTTCAATCAGTTTTGGGGTAGAGTTTAACAATTTCACATCAAAAATACTCAGTTTCTGAGGGCAATACAATTCACTGCAGAAATCTACTGAACTTTCCATACTGTCACAATAGCAGTTCTACCTCTTCTGGAGAAATGAAGGTATTTAGAGAGTCATAGAGGCACATATACCACATAGATATCAAAGTAAATGAGTGTAGGTTGGAAGTTGTTTTTCTTTCTTGAGGGGATCTTTCTGCAAGTGAAGTATCTCTTGATCTTTTATTTTCTCATTTGGTTAAAAGTGACATCTCAAGAAAGGATTGAATGGAGAAAGAATGTGGACAAGGAAGGAAGCAAAGAAATTCCCAAGAGGAAAAAAGAAATATAGTTCTTTGTTAAACCACATTTGAAACAAAATGACCAATTACTTGCCTGGCTACAGAAGAAGGAAGGTGAGTGCACACAGCTTTTACTTAGACTTTCAAAGAAGCCATAGAATCTTCAGAGAATCTCTTATTATAAAATTTGAAATATTTGACCTAATCTTCTCTTCAGTATACTGCTTAACTATATGTTACTATATAACCTTAAAACAGTGAATTTTATTATTAAATGTTCTTTTTAAGACTGGGCAGTGATAAAGGAATTAGTAAGTGTACACATTAGTGGGACCCTATTTTACCTTTTCTCAAAGAGTATATTAAGAAAATGTATGAGAATGTTTTTATGAATGATCTAGCCCACACAGGACTTAACTCAGATTTTATCTCTTTAAAGATACATGTTAAATAAACACTATAGATATTAAAAGTACTCCTTATCTATAATTGCATTTCTAACCTGTCTGTAAGAGGTGTTATAACCAGACGATCAGTGCAACCCAGAAATTCATTTTGGTAAATAAAATCAACATCTGTAATTGCTACGATGACGTGATCATAATCCTCTTTATAGTAGAATCTAGACTGCTTTAACCATTCAAAATCAGTCGGTGTTTTGATGTTCATTTTTACCTTAAAAGAAATAAAGGTATGTGTTATATTTGAACATCTACACTTACTGCCTTTACCAACTGTGATAAAATGCTTTTTTGTATGTGAATAATGAGTGATTACTCAGATTAAAGTTCCTTTAAAGTAAGTAAACTTAAGTACAATAAGCATGATATAACATGCTCAAATGTATGCTAAACTGATATTAAAAAACACCCTGACTGTTTAACCCAATCATCCCAACATCTATGTTATCAAATAAATTTTGAACTGCTTTGGTAGGGCAGTCCACTTTCCAAGTGAGAAATGCAAATAGCACTCAGTTACTCATTGTAACAAAGGGCATGATGAGGGAAGGATGTGACTGAGGCAGAGAAGCAAAATGCTGGATAATCTAAAAAGCCTCTGGAAATATGTGAGGGACAGTGTTGAAGAGTGCCCTTCCTCACAGAATAAAGGAATGGTAACAATTTAGCACGGTCTCAAAAGTTCAAGTAGAATTGCAACTATCATCTGATTTTAGTAGGTTTTTTGTTTGCTTGTGTTCTGTGTCTCCTTAGGAATGTGCAGCCATGTGCCAACTGAGATTCTGTAAACCCATGAGAAAATGATGTTACAGTTAAAACACCCTCAGCACTCAGCTTCTTAAGTTATGCAAGTAAGAGTAGTACAACTGTTTTTCAAAGGAATGAAATACTTCGTTTTGTCTACCAAAATATAACTTTATAGAAGACATGGAAAATTTAAAAATTCTAAGAAAAGTGGCAAAAATATTTAGTTGATGGAACTAAATAATGTTATTCTAGTTTAAGCAAAACTGCATTTTTTTCAAGTGGTGAGATTATGGACATCTTTCTCTTACATATGCATACACATGTAACTGTAGCCACCACATCTAAGAGTATTATGATAGAAAATGTATTTAGTTGTCAGAAATCAAAATCTATACTTTACCAAATCATCAAAAATATCACGCTGATGCACATGAATGGTAATAAGTGTTTCAAATTTCACTCTCTCAAACTTGGAAAGATCCTGTGTGGTCTGGCCAATCAATGTATTCAGAATATCCAGAAATCTAGCATTGGTTACATCCATGATTTTTTTGTCATCCTTAGCAGTGCGTAGAGCTTCTTCTCCATCACGTGTCCACAGTATTTGAATTCCCAGTAATCCAACCTAAAAGTGTAATACATGAAAAATATACAAAGGAATCACTTGTTGAACCCTAGCTGTTACAGAAGGCTTAGTTATAATAGGAACGATAAATTTTGGTGTAGACAGTTCCAAAATATCACTATATCCAACGTGAATCTATCTCACCAGGACACCATGCCTGAATTAATTTGCTCTGCTGCACAATCTGCTGAGAAAGCAGATATACTCAAGCTAAGGACTAGTGTCAGTTTCCCTTCTACTCTTTTAGAGGATCCAGTAATATATACCTAAAGTGGATCTGGGGGAAGAAGACCTTCTGAAAATTTTCCATTGTCAATTTGTAAATAATTAAAGAACATTAAGATGCTGTGAATTTTCACTGAAAATGGAATGGCTTGCCTTCTAACATTCTGTCATGCCTAGAGCACATTGAACTACAAATCATTTTGCTTCCAAATAAATGTCGAGAGTTACAGGATGTTGTACGTAAGCTACTGTCTCAGATCGGTTTTGATTTAAAATAATCACAGCCAAAATTTACAGACAAACACTGTGCCCCTTTATTACTTCTATTACTCACATTTCTATATTCATAAAGCACCAAGCCCTAAAAATTTTACTCAACAATCTCTTTTAACTTTTCTGGCTCCCTATGCCTGTACTGAGCTAATGGTTACAGAATTTGTGTATTAGAAGATAGCCTGATGATTTCAAATGGTGAGCTATCATAGGCAGAGTCTAAAAAAAAGATTGATTTTAGAATGAGTCAAAGGAAAACAAAAAATAAATAAAATAAATATTTGGATGTGACTGTCTCATGCTATCTATAACAGAAGCTACTGAGCCAGGAAAATGTCAGTTTGAAGAAAACATTTTATTTGTCAGTATTTTGCCTAATTTCTTCTCTCTTCTGTAACACAGATTTTCGTTGTAAAAATTCCTTCACCAAACCCTTCCAAAACAAACATTTGGAGCATAAGAATTTAACAAGATATGAGAAATGATCTTTACAGAAGGTAGTAAAGCTACATCATAATGTCTGACATGAAACAAGGCAGTCTTTATTTGTTTAAGGTAGTGAAAATTTTCAAATAAACACTGCTGAGACAATACTCAATTACATCATAAATTCAGCTTTAGGATAATTCTATTAAGTATTCAAATGTATTGATTTTTTTAAAAAAGCAACATACTGGCCTGCAGAATTTTTACTAAAAATTACACCCAGCACTGTACCAGTCCTTAAGTTACAGATTCATAATTAATACATGATGGGAAGCAGCTCATTAATTTTTTTAATGAAATTTATGAATTATCAGTAAGATGGATGAGTTTCTAGAATCCTTCAACATAGCCTTGTACTAGGACTGTATTATCATAGTGACAAATACACGAACTATGAGGTAAATCCTATAAATTATGAGATAAATAATCATAATCATAGCTCTTGCAATCTTAAGTTATGAGAGAAATCAATCTGCACATGCAATTTTACTTGCAGCTGAAAGGGATTTAAAATCCATTACAGAAAATATAAGCTCTACTTAATATTCTCCAAGAGAACTAAAAAAAAATAAAAAAATAAAAAAAAATATATATATATATATCTAAAGCAGATGGCAAGAAAAATATTATGCTATATACTGGGTCTCAAAATCAAAGTAGTTTAGGATTACCTTCTAGTGACCTGATCCTTCCCCTTGCTTCCTCTATGAAAACTTCCTCATACTAGCAATCCCATGTGCTCTTTACCTTCCACCTGCTCCCAGACACAACCCAGACTGTACACCCATGTCCACATCTCGTATTCTTACCTGTGCTGGGAATTGATTAAGAAAATTCAACAACTGATATCCTGGGTCACTAATTTGGTAAAATGCTGCCCTAATTATGCCATGCAATGACTTCTGCTGCATTTGCAATAAAATCTTCAGCCAAATTTCTACTGGTCCTTTTGCAACCACTGGAGTGTCCAACTGTAAAATTAATGAAAGTAAATGTATAAAATAGAACATATTTATTAACTTTCTGTTCAAGAATATGAGTTACTATATAGTTATTCAATTTCTATTCACAGCAGCTATAGATTTTACTTCAATTAATATCCAAACAACTTATTTAATGAAGACATATTCTAGTCTTGTTAACAACAATCCTTGAAATATTTATCTTTAATTAACAATAATTCATCTTAATACATCTTATATGTTCAATAATAGAATTATTTATCTATTACTGTTTCTGGAAAAAAAAAATCATATAATTACTGGAATTTTTTCTCCTTCTCTTGATATGACTGTCAGTATGCGATCATAATCCTTTGGGTGAAACTCTACTTCATTTATGTTGTCAGATATGGAAGTCAGATGTGGCTGTAAGGATAATTCAGGAATCATTCAATATAAATATTTAGCATTAGCAAACAGAAAAAAAAAAATCTCAAATAAAGTTATCCTGCAAAATTCATCTGAACCTACAGATTAATTTCTGGCCATTTGTAGGTAACAATTACAGAAATTGTTGCATAGAATTTTATCTCTGTCTACTGTATTTTTACAGTTTCCCAAGATGATCTAGCAGAGATCAACTGGCTTATCTCAATCAACCCTCAGTAACAATCCAGACTAACTGGAAGAACTTCGCAACATGCAAAGCAGGAAAGCCTCACAGGGTTCTTTTTTTAGTTTAGTTGGGAAAGAAGCCACCAGGAAATCACTTGATCAAACCATGTTCTAGTGTTCTGAATTCTGAATTCAGAAGATTCTTTTGAATTACAGGTAACAAAATTTCACATTCTGTTAAAGAATGGAGAGCAAGAAAAACAATTTTTTTTCACCAAACTTTATAAAAAAAAAAATTTGCATCCCATTTTAATAAATGCTTCTATGTATTCCAATTTTTTTATATAAGTAGAAAAAAAATCTTTAAGTTCATACCTGGATTGTATGAGAATCACTTGCTTGTCCAAGAATTTCAACAAGTGCAGGATCAGAAATAAAAAAGAATCTTGGAAACAGCAGTCTTTTCTTCTCTAAATATCTTTAAAATTGAACAAGATGTTTTTTAACTATTTTTTTAACTATTAAACTATTCCAGGTTGCATTTTTTTCTATATAGGGGTGTAAGTAAGACTGAAATACAATAAATGTTTCATACAAATTATTTACAATACAGTAAAGCAGTAAAAATCAATTCATACCCTGTAAGTGATTTCTGACATACTTCCAACTGTTCATGTAAATGAGGAAGAAGTTGCTCCATAGTATCATCTCCAACACAGCAGGCAACTACATTTGCATTTTCATGAGCTCGTTGCATTATTTTTACCCATGATTTGTCAATATTCTGAAAACGCTTTGCTTCCTATATGTAGGAAAACCAAAGTATAATCTGTTGAAAATTATTGCACAGAAAGCTTTTGGTACACAATATTAGGCAAGCATTGTAAAGTTTACCTGGGGTAACTCTTTTGCAATATCACCTGCTACAAAAACAGCTTCAAGATAAATCCATAGGTTCTGCACAACCAGCCATTCTTCAATTATGTGTGAAGAGTTACTTAGTTTATAAACCCAGCTCTGAATTTGCTTTTTAAATGCCGTATTGTATCTAAAAGTGGAGAGGAACATAAACTATTTAATTCTAAGTAAAGCTATTATAAAATAAATACTTACAATGATGAAAAAAAAACCCCAAGCCTAGAACAAACTAACTCGTTTCACATAGAACAAGAACAACATTATGGAAAGATTTTGGCAGCTTGTTTACATTCAAATATATTGAGATGAAAGTTGTCTCAATTGAATGTGCATGGAAGTCTTTCTCATAAGGATGTTTTTCATTAGGCCTTGTAATATTTTGTTTCATTAAAAAATATTTAATTCAAATTTACTGCTAATTTAGCTCAATAATAGTATTGTTACTATCTCAGTGTATTTCTGAAAATGCCATACATGAGCAATGCCAAGTACCTATTGGACAGTAGAGAATCCAGAACCATTAAACTGTCCTCCATCAATATCATAATTTCTGCTGATTCAATTCCCTTTAACAGTAACTCTCCTCTTGATTTGAACTGTGCAAAGCTCAGACTTTGGGCTCCCCAGGTTTCAGCTACTTGAGACAGTTTGGCTTCTATATCCTTTTCCTTCATAGCAGAAATGCATATATCCTGCAAAGAAAGAACCACTTTTTAGACTCTCCAATCTTGTGAAATGAATTTCCTAATACTGCATATCCAGTCATAGAATATTAAAAAATGCAGATATCACACTTCAAATGTTACTCACTCAAATTATTTGTATTGATAACTGAAAAAAGCACTTTTGGAAATGGATGAATATGTATTTTCTGTGGTGTCACATTTTGTTATTTCTGTGTAAAAAGATTTTTGGATCACAACTTCTACAAGGCTGAGGAGGGGTAGTGATTAGACTCCTCATCAGATGAGCTCTGACTCTTACCACACTTCAGTTTATAGAAATACAGAATCTAAGAATAGTTTAAGTTGGAAAGGTCAAGTCCAACAATCTATTCAAATCAGAACTTAATTCAAAATTAAGCAGATCACCTTGGAATGCTTCCATATAAATCAGCTATAGATATAATAAGTTTTTGCATATGTATTTACCATAAGAAACATGGAAACCCCACTGAGTTCTCACAAATTATATGGGGTGGTTTTTTTAAGTTGTCTGGTTCAAAACAAGCCATACTAATCTGGAAAAAGTCTTAATATTAAATATTATTAAGCATGAAGTCCTCATCTAAAATTTCAGATTTATCTACAAAACTATAAAGCAACCACAGAGGTACAAAATTAGGTGACCATTACCATTTAAAGTTTCGTCTGAGGATTTTTTCTTGCTTCAAAAAAGCTAAGAAAACCATAAAAAATAATGGCATGAGGATTGTGAAGAGATTATCTAAAAATAAGGGTCTAGAGATTCCAGCTCCTACCTCTATATTTGTTCACATAGATAAGAGCTTCTAAATAAAACACCTATTGTTCTAAACCAGTGTGGTCTGACTGAGAGTCAAGGACTTAAATGAAGTAATTATTTTTAAAGAGAGTAACCATTTTATAAACAATCTCATTATTTTTGCTGACAATATAAAATTAACAAGGAGGGGGAAAACCCTACCTCAATATCTTCTTTATTTTTAAGAATTGGTGCTTCCATGATGTTTCGAAGGCAAAAGGTCTCAGATTCTACATCAAATAGATGTCCTGTTGTTTCAGAAATGCGATCCCAGTGTCTTTGCTTCATTGCTTTGTCAGACATCATTTCCAGCAAAGAACAACACTCAATAAAATCCTCAATTCTTTTCTTGAGATCTGAAAATGCTTGCCAGTGGTGGAGGCCTTTAGGTAGTCTACGGCACCTGCATTTAAATTAAAGTGATACAGTAGTAAATGCCCTTTCTGTCACAACAGAATTGTTTAAACAAGAGTTTATAAAGTGGATTGTATTAAGGTCAATATTTTCTAGGTCAACTAGCCTACCTGTTTCAGAAAAACTGATACAAATGCCCTACTTAAAAATCATAATATTTAATAGTCTCAAACACTGATATTTTCCCTGTAAATAAAGAAAATAAAAAATACCATAGTTTCCATTAAAACATAGTTACCTCTTGCTTATCATCAGAAACTCTTTATTGGAAAAGAAAAAGAAAGAAAAAAATAGTTAATTAAGTTAATTTTCACATATTAAATCCTTGTACAAGTATAATATTTACTTCAGTTTAATACACATGGCATTTATTAATATACCAATTCAGAGACAGACATAAAAGTGAGATAAATATGACTGCCTCCTCCACTTTTGGTTAGTGGTTCTGAAACCATTTACTAAGGAGAACTATATATTTCTAATGTGGAAAAAAGCCTGAGAACAAATAAATAAATATCTGCCACTTTGACCACACTTTCAAAGAGCCAACACACCAAAAACCGAGCAGGTGACCTACCACAGGAATGCCTTGTTGCATATGGTAAAGTATATCCTTATCGGGAAAAACAATAAATCCTTGGTTTTGCATCCTTTATCACTTATTTCTCTACCTCCCATTGGTATGATTTCATATTCCCAGTAATCAGGAACAATACAGCATATGGCTTAGAGCTATGTCTGTGCTGGGTGGTTGTCAGTATGTTCATGTTGGTTAGTTCCCTGCTTGATGTCAAACTGGATGTTTAACACTTGCCTGCCTTTCTCTGAAGGAGATAGAATTTTGTGCCCCTTATACTTTTGTGCAAAACTTAAAATCAATGGGCTAATCATCTGTGATAGATTTGCATTTAAGAAACAAAGAGAAACACCTAAGGAAGTTCAGGCTGCTGGAGGCTGATGGGAGTTTTTCTCCTGGCCAATAACTGGCCATTTTTGAGAACTGACAGTAGTTTTGACCATTAAAAGTGAGATCAACCTGTGAACACCACCTTAAGACCTAAGCCCAGGAATTTCTTGCTCTTTTTTGGTTTCCGGCTTTGAAAAGTAGCAGAATTCCAGCTGGCTACTGTCCCCTGCCCAGGCCATGCGGCCTGGGTTGGGGCTGGGCTGGGCCTGCCGCGGTCCCCAGGCAGGAGATGGGGCCTGCGGGGCTTCTCCCCAGGCCCAGGCCAGGGCTGGGCTCTCATGCGGCTTCCCAGAAAGCTTCCAGGGTGGCTGAAGCTTTTCCCATAAGGGGCCCTGGATCTAAGTGCTGCTGAGCTGAAACCTGGCACCATGAACACCTGTGGCTTGAGCAAGATTTTAACCCTATTACCACCCAGATGAGACTTGCAAATTTAATCTTTTTTCCAGGAAGAAAACAAGAGAGAGAGTGATCAACAGGTAGACAACATAAACTATCAAAGACAGTGAAGAAAGAAATTATGCTTCAGATGAAGACAGAAATAAGGAGATGCTTTAATAAGCTGAAATATTCTTTGGCTAAAACTATGGACATAGACCATAGTGTTCTGAAAAATCTCCTTTAATTCATGCAAAAGTATTTTGAGAGGAATAGAGTATTTCAAAGTGTGGATCTAAGCAAATAGTGAAGTAGTTGTGATCCTATAAAATGCTGGAATAAAAAAAGAGAAGTGATAGTTGTTGAAGATTTGTGGCCCTTAAGAAGCAAAGAGAAAACTTCTGTTTCCAGAAATGCTCACAGAGACAGATGAAGAGAACTTCTGCCTTTGAATAACTCATCCTTAAAATGACACCCCTTGACTTATGACCCATAACACACCTCAAAGTGGTGTGAAATGAGAGAAGAGAACTGATAACAGAGTTTTCCAAGCAGCTGGCATCAGAAAAATAGAAAACCATGAGAAAATGGTTTTCTTGTGACAAACTCCATAAATTGACAGAAGAGAACTTTTTCTCTACAAAAACTGATAAAAAGACTATAGCAGAGTTGAAACTGTTTTAGCCACCAAGTTTTTTTGTCTCTTTGTTGTCATGTGAACAAAGAGAATAGTTAAGAAGTGGAGAAAAAGAGCTTCTAGAAGTTTTGTTCGAATTTCTTATCCTTGTAGTTTTGTTAATAAACTTTCTTTGTTGCTTTTAAGTTTTAAGCCTGTTGTGCTCTTCTTCTAATCCATATCTCACAGCAAAAAATGAGTAAGTTTCCTAGTGATTTTTTAGCTAATGCTTTAAAACCACAACATCATCCCAGTTGAAGAACTTAGCTTTCACAAATAAAATTTCAGTCCTCCTAAACTTTTGGTTGCTTTAGGTAATGAGCTCAGCACGTCAACTGATTGTATGTACTTCAGTTATCCAAGCTACAGGTAAAAGGCTGCTTAACTAGAAGTATGATGTTATTTTATTCCTTCTTGAATAATCTTACTGTTTATGATAAACCTTATTCATGGAGGTTTTGATAAATGTATCAATGGCTTTGCTGAACTCTATCTTAATAAACTAAATCTTAATGGATTTAACATCTGTTACTATTCATACATTAAACATACCTGGTTTGAAAATCTGTAAGTTCAGTACTGATTTTTTCAATATCTATCTCTGTCCAAAGTATGTCATAGTAACCATTGATAGTGCTTATTACAGTATCATATAATCCATACAATTTCTGAAGCAAGCTTAACTCCTTCCTGGGAATAAAGAAGCAATTATGCCAATAATTTCAATCAGCTCTCTGGATATCTCATAATATTTAAATACACGATATATGAAATAATAATACAAAAAATAGAGGTAGACATTTAGAGTACATTTCTTAATGTAGAAAAGAATACTTCATCAAAAAAGAATCCACAAAAAAAAGCAGATGGTTGGTGCTAAGGACCTAATATCCACATTAAATGTATTTGGAGGAAGTTTTGCTTCTGTCTAGTTCCCCAAAATCCCCATTAGTCCAAAAGAAACCTAGGTCATATGCCCTAAGCTGGCTCTGCAGTGCAGAGCAGAGCATGGCAGGTAGAAACAAACTGTCAATTTACTTAGAATCACTTTCTGAATCTGAACTAAAATCTGATCTAAAACCAAACAGTGAGATCCTCCTCTGGTGTGAATAACCATCAAACATTGAAATGGCTGGCACAAAAACTTTAGAATCTGATCATCATTTGTACAGCTGCTTAAAAAATTCAGACCTTCATAAAAGCTGTAGTTAAATTCTTCTTATATCACAACAGAATGAACTTCCCTTACATTTTCTTCTTCACTTTTTACCATATCTTAATATATAAATGCATGTTTTTATTTAATTTATGTCCAGAACAGGGCATATTGCTTCTTTATATTATATTTATACACAGTAAAATCATCTGGTATCATTCTGTTACAATAAGAAATATTATTTTTAATTAACAAATTAATAAAAACTTACAATTTTATTTATTTATCTATTTATTTTTTATTTATTTTATTCAAGGCAATGGAAAACTTGCATATTGTAATATATCTGCCTTTGGTGTAAGCCTAAGACTTTTTAACATACTTAGTAACATAATGAAGGTAGCCATATTTCCACAGTTACCTGACTTTATGCAAAATGTCATACTCTGTGACAGGCAATCCAAACAACCGTTCACCAGATGAGTACGTGATAAACTTTCTCCACAGCTCATCAAAGTTAGCCTGATTGTGTTTCATATAGATCAAATGAAAATATAAGTTTATATGTTTTAACTTAAATTTGTCTAAAAATAAATCATTAAACAGCTTCAAAATTTCATTCAGTCTATTAGAAGTATATATATAAAATATCTGAAAATATTTTTGATCTAAACAAATATATAGCTTGAAGAAAAACACCAGAGTGCTAAATAACACAATTACTTTTAAAGTGTAACTGCTGTCCAAAGGATATAATCACCATAGAAAAATGGAAAGAAGAATGATTTTCACAACTAGTATCCAAAAGTACAGAGCATTCTCTTGTAAGAGAGAAAATAAGAAAAACAAATAATGTTTCAAAATAAGAAACACAGCAAATTTAACCAGAATAATTCAATTTTCAGTACATATTAGATGTATTAGAAAGATTAAGCACCTTCTCCTAGTCACGCAGTGCTTTTCAAAAACTCAGAATTTACTTTATATAATCTATACAATATGTTAGACTCACAAAATTACTATTCAATTTAGTATAAATTACTAGGACCCACTGTTCAATTTACTAAACTTGCAGGAAAAAGAAGAAGGGTTAAAACTAGAGAAAATACTGCTCCTAGACATATGAATTAAGGTTCATAACAAATAACAAAGACAATTATCTAATAAAAATGTGATCTTTAAAAGATTAGAAGATAGGCTCATGATTGCTTTGTAACCTGGCTTCTTTTCAGATATAATCAAGGTGTCATAATTGACTCTTCCCTTTTCTAGTGCTTTTATTACTTCAAATTAATAATTTCTGCTCACAAAATATGAAGAGAGAAGAAAGTTCAGATCAGTCAATCAATCCGTCCACATTAAGGAAAAAATTGCATGAGAGAAACTACAGATAACATAATATTATATGGAATATCGAAATTATAATTTGGTAAACTTGTTATTATAAGCAAGTGCAGATTTAATTAATTAGCTGCAAATTCAGCAGTTTATTTTCTTACCTGAAAGATCTGCAGCCTCTTACTGGCTTCCTGAGGTGGAATGCTTGGAACCATAGGCCCTTCCTTTCAAATAAACAGTTAACAAAAAAGTAATATTAATTCCCAGAGTGACAGAAGGCCACTCTATATTTACAGATCATTACGGAATACATATTTTTGTTAGTCAAACTCCAATCAAGTTATGTAGCTTTGTAATTCAATACTTACAATGGTAAATCTAAGAAGAGGTAACTTTTATGGAATTGAAGATTTCTTACCTTAATTAGACTTAATAAGATTAGTCTCTACCTTTTCATACTTCCTTATTTTGCTGAAAATAACAAAACCCAGACAGTGATCCTTTTGAATGCTAGTGTGTGTGCGCAAAGATACCACAACATGTACTACAGTTTCTAAATTAATTTGTATTTTATAATTACGATTTCATTACATGTTGTATCACCAGTGCTTCTTTTCTTTCTTTATAGAGTTATGGGCACTACTACTTCTTCACACTGAAAAGTTTGACCTACGGTGATGACTACTTAACAACTATGGCATCAAACATCAGTAGCTAAGCAGTATAAAATTCTAGCATGCAACTCCTGCAAAGAAAAAACATTGAAGTACTGAGTACAAACAAGCCCTCCCTGCCACTACTAAATTCATTTACCGTTTCATATGCTTTTTCAAAGTGTGATACATCCTCCTGAAAAACTGCAACTGCTTCTAGCAAATCACTCTTAAATTTGGGCTGAACTTCAACCAACTCATCTTGAACTGCAATCTGAAATGGAAAATATTAAAATTAATTAATTCTCTAAGGATCAGGAGCAGATATTTGAGTTAGATATAAATCAAAATTATGAATAAAACATCTCAAATTTTTGAACAGAAATTGATCATTTGAAGCTAAATAGGTTTTTTTCCCTTTTATGGTGCTATATGTTCAATTTTTAAGAGGAAAGGTGGAGGAAAAAACCAAACCACCTCAACCAAAACCATAACAAAATCTAGCATTGGCCTTTAAAAGAATGTGTTTCATTACAAGGAAGTGGTGGAACAAGATCCTATTCTCTTTCTTTTCTCTCCCCCAAAAACCTCAAACCCCAATGTAATAGAGTCATCTTCCTCACAAGGGACTTAACCTTCTCTTTAATAAATTTTATTTTCTTTGATCAATATTTTAAGAGAAATAACCAAGAGCTGTACAAAAATATAAAACATACTCTTGAGTCCTTTCCTGAGTGATTAACTTGTGGAACAGGATGTAATTTAATTGATTAATTGATATCTGCATATTTCCATCTAGCCACATCAATTACATAAAATACTCAATAAACCTGGAGTTTTTGAGTGATATAAGGCTGTCCTAAATAATAAAGGTGAATGTCCAACCACCACTTAGATGTAAGGACACTTTATGGCAGAGTATGCGCTTCTTAGAAAAATGTAACTTAAGGGTAATAAACTCCCTGATCAGACAAGAATGACAAAAAGACCTGGAAATGAAAGAGTATTTTCTTGCAGATTTTACACATGTATTTAAAAGCTACAATAGTATTTAAATATAAAAGTTCCCTATAAAAATGAAATTAGAAAATGAACATACTAAGAGAAGATACAGACACTGCTGCACAACTGATGTCAAGAGTGAGAAATCAGAGAGGATGGACAATTGGTCTCACACCCTCATTTATAACCTGAAGAAACTTGCATGTTTTCCACAAACAGAAAGCAACATAATTTTATATACTCACAGCTTGGTTATTTAATTTATTAAAAGCATATCTCATTGAATCAACACCTTCTGATTCCTCTTTTGTAATTTCCACTTTAAATGCATTTAAAATGCTGTAGGCTTCCTAGATGGAAAAAACAAAAACAAAAACAAAAACAACCTTAGGAATATATTATAAGTTCATTTGAGGAAACATAGATCAAATTTGTAAAAAACATTTCATAGAGCATATGTTCTTATATTTTAGGCATAACTGTTTGTTGTTTTTTTAATAAGGATGAGGAATGAAGAACTAGGGAACAACAGAAAAAATTAGTTCTTCGGAGATGTCTTGGATGAAAGACTAGGAAAACAAACAGAAACACCATAGATTTAATATCAGAAAATATAAAATTTTATCATGTCAATGGTATTTTATTTCAATTATCTACATTCTACCTGAGTACAGATTTTGATGGATTTTCCCTAACTCTGAATAACTGTGCATACTAAGTAACACATCTGTAAATATTTTGCCATATCATCTATAAAACCTTTTTTTGCTAAGTTTGCTGAACTGTCAAATATATGCATATGTATCTGTAATGGAACAAATCTTTCTTATAGTTTGTTCTCATTGGAAATTTTTTTTCATATCTTTTGCTTTATGATCCTCCTCCTACACACACTGCATTATTTAATAGTAAGCTAATTTTCATATTTTATTCATCATTTGCTGGACTCGCTCCAGTATGCCCATGTCTGTCTCATAATGGGAAGCCCAGCACTGGACATGGCATTCCAGATAAACCTCATATCCCAGAGCACAGGGAATCATGTCCCTCAACCTGCTGGCAAAACAACTCGTAAAAGGGACTTTTCTGGCTTATGTTCACTTTGGTGTACTTTCAAAAAATAACTTAGTTTTTTTACTGCAATGCTGATTTTTACCTAGCCTGCACTGGTGTCTAGGGTTACTCATCCCCTGGAGAAAAAAAAAAGTAAGGGTGACTTGTTAACATGACTAGCCCTACTGACATTGACAGAACTCATTATATTAAGATAGAAAGGAAGTAAATGTTTGTGAGATATGTGAAATATAAGTAGTTTGGGAAAGATCATTATTTTAAATATTAATCTCAAAGTGGCAGAAGCACAGTAGTAATAAAAATGTTAACACTTCATTCTTTTTAAGTAGCTTTCATTTATTTACAAAGTTTGCATCATTTCCTACACATGAAAAACCTAGCAAGTAGACAGTGCTGAACTCAGTTCCTCTTGCTTGCTTTATTTAACACCTATGAGCATGATTACCATATCCTGAAGACAGACCAATAACACTTAGTAGATGTGAATATTACTTTAAATGTTTAAATTATTGTTCAGGTTCTTCTATTTGGTGTACAGTTAAGACTTTCTAACATACTTGATACACACGTAGGAAGGTGGCTGTATTCCACAGTTTGACTCTACATCATTTAATCACAGAACTCATTTTTTTTCTTACAAACCACTGCATAAATTGCTAAGACAAAACCCACATTCTTACCATAAAACTAGCAGAAGTGACAACAATTACAAAAACTCCTTTCAAATGTCATAATCAGTTGTCAAAAAAGAAAATCTCACTATACAGCAAAAAATTTCTTCATCAAAAGGTGGATGAAAATATAAAGCTAATTTCTTCTATTAAGCTGATTGTTTCAGAGAGTGATAGTAAATACCAAGTACTTATAGAGCTTGTTTTAGCTTCTTTCAGCTTCTTTCTTATAGAAAAAACTAAAAGAATGTTGCCATTTTTTGACAGCATACCATGATGTGTGGATCCATGAATATTCTCTGGCTATATTTCAAGGGGTTAGTTGATCAAGATGTTTGTTTACACACACAGAAAATGTAAGAGGATTAAGGCTAATGAAAGCAAAAGGAAGCATAGCGCTCCCTTGTCTTGTGTTCTCATCTTATTTCTACATGTTGTCTCCTAGATTGTTTATATATTATAATTTGAAAAATATTTTTATCTGTTTTGTATTAATACAGAATCTATCAAATTATCTGATTCATAATTTATAATATAAAAACACCAAAACAATATTTTGTTTCCCATTTTCAGCCTAATTCCTTCAAGACAGTGAACTCATTGTTAGAGTTCAAAGTTCATCTTATCCTATGACACTATATGTATTATTAATTATAACAATAATGTTTTTTGAATATAAAAAATTAAAAATCATCTTACCTCAATAGGTCCCATAGACATATCTATATCTGATCTCTTTTCTTGAATGGCAGATAAAGCTTCCATTGCTAATCTGACATCATCTAAGTCAGACAGAGGTCGAGACAATTTGTTTATGTGTTCATTTATGAACGACACGAGGTCTAGCAATTTTGTTTTATATTCCTCATTTAAATAACGACAGAGGACCATCTTCCAGGAACTTGCTTCAATTGCCAAAGCTTTTTTCAGCGGTCCTGGTTTAAAAAAACAATAAAAAAAATAAAATTATTCAATTCATATCTTAACTTTTTCCTTTAAAAATCCTGCATCATCACATATGGTTCCTTAACAGCAATTAGAAAACAGCAATTCTATTACAGCATTTTAAAAGTTTCAAAACAATTTCAACTATGATTAAATATATTTCTGTTGTTTTACTGTATATTATGTTATCTGTAAAACATATTGGTAAGCTTACCTAGTGGAGCACATAGAGAAGATGAATAAAGAACAAAATGTCTACTTATTAATGTGGCTTTTCAGAGATCAACTTTGATACACAGTAACCAAATGTATAAAAATCAGTGATATTTAGCTGCTTTATACCCATTGCGGAAATGGTATCTTGGGACTTCAAAACTGTGACTTGGAATAGTTCACAGCTAAAACTGTAAGGTGACACATCATGTTATATGCAGTTAATATATAAGCACAAACCAGTAATGAAGACACAGAAGAGTCAAGAATTCAAATTTATTTTCAGAAAAAAAATAAGATTTTATTAGGCAGCATTTTGTACTCTGGTAAAAAAAAAAGCCAAATATACTAACAGCATTAAACATTTCTGCTCACAAAACAAATTTTGTATCAGTTATAGATTCTCCTTTAATAATGTGTCTATTAACATTAAAGAAATTATTTCTGAAGGCCAGGAATTTTTCAAGAAAATTACCACACCCTGCCAGAAGTTAAAAATCTGTAAATCATGATAAATCAGTTCCCAAACCTAAACTGAGTCAATGAAACTAGCCTCTGTCCCAGATCATAAATGACATTTAATACCTTTATTCTGTAACCTAGAGGACTTGGGTCCCTTTGATGCAGTGGTCACAGGTGAGGGAGTACTGTGACCATCAACAAAATCCATGTTCTTTTGGATACACTCTTTCTTACTACTCTTGGTCACACAATAATAGATAGAATTTTCCAGAGTGGTCTCATTAAGAAGAAACTACATTCAGGAACTGGATGAGGATGTGCATTCAACAGTCTGACATTTTTGCTTGTTCATTGAAAGAAATAGGGTTAACACACCACCAAGATCCTGAAATTAACTTCAGTCTTCAAAGCAGACAGTTTCTGCTTCTCTGATGTGCAAAACAAATTTTACAGATTATTTCTTAATCTAATCAAATTAATCTGTCAGAAGAAAAGGATTGCTCATTAGAAATGCAGCCACATCAATATTTGCAACAGAACATATTTACCACTTTTTGCTAGATACCACCCAGAGATTTGGTTCAGAGAAGATGTGTTAGCCTTGTAATAATCTGTGAGGTGGAAGGGATAAGTGCCTTTGGAATCCTTAGCACAATCAGCTGTAGCACAAATACCATAGAACAAACAGCTTAATTCAGAACACAATGTTCTGAGAGCTAGAGATACTAAAAATGGGACTGACTAAGTAGCCATGCCTCCTCCTGAAACAAACATTGAAAGTGAAAAACACATTAATGCTGTAAGTGCTAGTCTTTCACCAGTACCAAAGAAGGTGCTTTATGCTTCCAACACTCTTTATAATCATTGGCTGACCTGGTGGCCGACAGGAGTACCAAGGATAATCAAATCAGTGTCAATACACATTATTAACTCTTTGGAAAGCCTCCATAACAACTTCACAGTCATGACAGAACTTAGTTTCCACATTTACAAGCAGAGAAGGCAAGGAGAATGGAGGCTTTTTTAAAGTCAGATTTCTTAGGAGGATCTGAGTGAGCCCTGGCTGACAGCCAATGAGATCTCTTCAGTGATTCCTATTCATATTGAAATATGTCTAGATATATTTCAATATATATATTCATATTTACAAGAATAAACCTGGCTCTCATAGTATCCTTCTGGACAAAGCATACAGCTGGATAAACACATCAGGGGAGCAGCTGGCTCGCAGGTTAGACACAAAGGATTACAGGGAATGAGGTGACATCAGAGTGGGGACCTGGCACTAGAGAAATTCCACAAGGCTCCATTTTAGAACTTGCGTTCTTCAATAGTTTCATAAATGACTTGGACATAGAACTGGAAGGAATACTAAGGAAGTTCACAAACTAAGTGGAGCTGTTAACTCTTTTGAAGACACAGAGGCCCTGCAGAGAGACCTCAATAAATCAAAGGGCTGGGCAATGACCAACCCTATCTAGTTCAACAAGGTAATGTGCTGGATTCTGCACCTGGAATGGGGCAACCCTGGATGTACAGACAGACTGGAGAATGAGATGCTGGAAAGCAGTGGCACAGAAGGGAATCTGGGGCTTCTGGTTGACAGAAAGTTGAACATGAGTCAGCAGTGCCCTGGCAGTCAGGAGGCCCAAGCATGTCCTGGGGTACAGCAGGTACAGTATTACCAGCCACACAAGGGTGGGGATTGTCCAGCTCTGTTCTGGGCTGGGGCAGCCTCATCTTGAGCCCTGTATGCAGTTTTGGCCACCACAAAATAGGAAAGATACTAAACTATTAGAGAGCATCCAAAGGAGAGCAATGAGGATAATGAAGAGCCTTGGGTAGAAGCCAAATGAGAAACAGCCAAGGTTACTTGTTCTGTTCAGCCTGGGGAAGAGAAAGAGGGGAGACCTTATTGCAGTTGCAACTTTGCTTGTGAGGGGAAGAGGAGGGGCAGGCACTGATGTGTTCTTTGCAGTAACCAGTGACAGGACACAGAGGAATGGCTTGAAGTTGTGTCAGGGGAGGGTTAGGGTGGATATTAGAAAAAGGTTCTTCACCCAGAAGTGGTTGGACACTGGAACAGGCTCCCCAGGGAAATGGTCACAGCACCAGCCTGACAGAGTTCAAGAAGTATTTGGACAATATTCTCAGGTACTTGGTGTGATTCTTGGGGATGGTGCTGTGCAGGGTCAGGAGTTGGACTCAATGATCCTTGTGGGTCCCTTTCAACTAGGCGTCTTTTGTGACTCTGTGACTATTTTACTCATTATCTTACTGTACATACTAAGATAAGAAAATGTCATACCTGTGTGCAATTCAATTGGACCAAGAAGAATAACGGGTTTTAAATTTTTCATCTCTTGCTCAAACATATCGTAGTGAACTATTTCTTCTTTAATTTCAGACAGAGAGGGATCAGTAGCAAAAAATTCCTGTGTGCAGTATAAAATGTCAATCAACAAAGGTCCTTTTCCATAATTTTGGTAAAAGATGTTGTAACTGTTATTCAGTAATTACTGAAAATGTATACAATTATTATATTTGTTTTTAGCCTTCTGTAGCCTTGCTAGCATAGTAAAATGAATGCCAGTAACACTCAACCTTTTTGGGAAATTCCAACCAAATTAAACAGAGGAACAGATAAACAAGACATATTAAGGACCCACTTGTTTTGTGAAAACAAGTGACAAAACAGGTGAAACATGTGCCCCACACTTACAGGAAGACTACCTCATAAGCCAAACTATGTGTGAAACAATCACAATAAAATACAATTTCTAAGTAGTACCCTTGAGCAGAACTCAAGGGTAGAAATGTTTTGTGATTCTGCTGCATTTCAGAAATATTACTTAAGATATGTATTGATTATGCTTACACGGCATGGGCAAGTAATAAATACTGAAAGCTTTATCCCACTTCTACTCTTCTGTCTAAGAGTACCTAGACAGGCATAGTGGAAAAGGAAGAATGTAGAAATTAAACGTGTGTGTATAAAAATTGCCTTATTATTGAAGCTTTCACTCTAGCAGCATCCTATTCCTTTGTAGTAACTAGATCAAGCTAGTAGCATTAATTTGATTAGACTTAAAATTTTAATTAGACTAACAGCAAATTTTCAGCCCTGTTCATGAATTGGTGGGGTTCTAACCCTCATAAACTCATCTTGAATTCCACCATTTCATGGTCACCGCAGCCAAGACTGCCCTTGAGCTTCACTTTCCCCACCAACTTCTCATTGGTGAGAGCAAGATAGACTATGGCGCCTCTTCTCATTGGCTCTTCAATTATTTGGTCAAAGAAGTATCATCAACACATTCCAGGAACATTCTGGATTGCTTATGCCCTGCTGTGTTGTTCCTCCAGCAGATATCGGAGTGGTTGAAGTCCCCCATGAGGATCAGGGTTTGTGAATGTGAGGCTGATCCTGTCTGTCTACAGAAAGTTTCATCTGCTTGGACTTCCTGGTCAGGCAGCCTGTAGCAGATCCCCACAAAAATGTCACCTGTCCCTGCTCTCCTTTTAATTCTGGCCTGGTCTTCCCTGCCTAGCCTTCTTAAACAGCCTGTGTCCTTCCATTCCAACACTCGACTCATAGGTGCAATCTCACCATATCCCTGTGATACCAGTAGCCTAGCAGGTGTGTGCATGTTTCTAACTCCTCTTGTTAATTCCCCATGCTACCTGTGTCTGCACAGACATGCCTCATATCACACTGGGTTGCTTTCTCATGGCCAAAAATCCATAATTACATAAACAAAATAAAGCAACTACCAGGTTTTCAGTATCTAGAACGGCACAGAAGCAGGAAAAGGCAAACGAAAACACAAAAATTTACACAGAAGTAAAATGCTATTACTTCTCCTTAGTAGATATAGTATCATTCCTACAGAAAGATAAAAGAATTTCAGCTATAAATTATTTTTCTCCATATTTTTATCCTTGGTTTATCCAAATGTTTTCTGATTTCAAAAGATAGGATTAATGAAGAATAGTCCTGTAAATTATCATCGTTAGACTGACCTGAAATTTGGTATCTTTATCTTCTGTCCACAGCACCTTATATTTATCAAACTCTTGCAGAACTTCACTAACTCCTTCTTTTAGAGAATTCCCAGCAGAAGAGAGAAGCACAATTATTTTAGTAATA
Source organism: Parus major (assembly GCF_001522545.3). Lineage (NCBI taxonomy): Eukaryota > Metazoa > Chordata > Aves > Passeriformes > Paridae > Parus > Parus major. Next base: position 29,723,598 of record NC_031770.1, read on the forward strand.
GCTTCATTTTCTGCAACACCTGCATAAAAATTTTTTAGCTTTCTGACAACCATATCATCAGTTCCTTCTGTAAAATAAAATTATATATCAATCAATGAATTGTTGAAAGTCTGATTAGAATTCTCTCCTAAACCTATCCATACCAAACTGAGCTTCAGTAAGGCTGAATATCCTATCCTAACTTCAGCTAAAGTAGCAGCTGCTAGCTCATGCCAGGCACTATACAGCTAGAGCAAATTCAGTCTAAAATGAAGGCTTTCAAATGGAAAGAAAACAGTCTTCTTCATTCACAAATTTAATTTTCTCCATTTTAATTTAAGCAGCATGTCAAAGGCCTCATAGACATTCATTATTATTTCATTTTTTTAAAAAAAATTCTTATAATTAAAGTTTTTAAATTGTATATACTGCTTAAAGCAGTGTAATCTTCTGGAACTGTTTTATTAATTGCTGATACTATCAGGGTCAATGTATTGACTCTGATATTCTTCAGATTCTTCAGATCTGATATTCTTCAATTCTAATTCTGTCATAATAATGCCTGAGCATTTTGAAGCAGATTTCAGCAAATGAAGAAGAAAAATCCACCCTTCCCACTGCATATATTGTTTAATGAGGGGGATTAAAGAGAACTCTAAAATCTCTTTTACTCTGAAGACCTCTTCTGGGCTCTGCTTACTGGAAACAGTCTCAGATTCATCTATCCTTACTAGTGTACTCCATAATCTCATTGCCCTATCCTTAACATATGCCCCCAGGTGTTGCTAATATCTAGTTAAAGGTTATGAAAATGGTAATTTGCTGATTCAGTATTTTGACACAGAAGAGGAAAAGACTCTGAGTGCCTGATGAGGATTGGCTACTGCCACCCTGCTTGAAGCCCATTAAAAGAGGTTAGAATCATATAAGACACATCAGTAGAAGAATAAAGTAACTGCTCTGGACTGTCAGAAAAACTTTCCAAGATGTTACAGACTTTTCAAAGGAACGATAACAAAGATGTAACTATATTGCATACCACTGGGTCAGCCAAACAGCTAAGAAAACCAGATGGTAAAAACATATTTAGGCTTTTATGGTAGCTTGCAAAATGTATGGAGAGATGCTTGGAAATAATATTAGGAAATAAAGTATTTGACTAAAATGGATGTAGGTCTGTCTTCAGTCAAATATTTTTCATTCACAGGAAAAAACATTTGAGGTGTTTTATAATCTGATCTAGGAATATATCCCGCAATTAAAATCTTTCCTGAAATCTGGCTTTTTCTGTATCTCAATATTTCAATGAAATTTAGTAGAAAGTCATGGTTTATGGCTTCAGCTATATCATTATGTGTACATTCCACAATAAGTAGGTAAAAAGATTGATCAACAGCTTACTTTGCCTTAAATTAAGTAGAATATTCAGAATCTAGCAATTTTTCAAAGTTTTTTGCTTCTTGTTTTTTAGAGCTGTAATACTTACATAAGCCTGAAAATCTATTTCTGAAAAATACAGACAATTAAATCAAAATAAACCCTCAAAATCAATGTAAAACAATCCACAGTAGGCTTTTATGATGAAAACTGAGCTTATCCACAAATATTTATATATGGCATAGTTATTAAGGCAAAAAGTAAAGTAAAAAAGTAAAACAAAACCTAAACAAACCACTTACTTTCCCCTTTTTTGGCTTTTTTTCCTTGTGATCCAAAGCCTGAAGAAGCTGCTTGCTGTGTGCTTGGTTCTGTTTTTAAAATAGACTTTTGCAAATGCCTCTGTCCCCACTGAGCAATTCCACGACTTACTTCCAATGTTAACTGAATCATGCGATTGATGGCGTGCTGTATATCATCTAAACTGGGAAGAATTACCTATTTAAAACAGTTGAAAAATTGTTGAAATAAATGCAACTGACTGTCATTTTTGAGATGTGAGTTTTACTCCAATCATAGTGAATTGCAGAGCTTACCCCAGTAGAGAAGTTGGAAAATATAACATTAGGAGGTTGTCTGGCTCAGAATTGCTTCTAAAGAGATGAAACATACTGTAGTGACCTACTATCTAATTATACAGTCATACTGTGGGTGAAATGGCAATCAAGTATATAAGCAGATAGATTTATTGGCTTTTTTTACAGCTATTTTATAAACTCCTACCTACAGCATTTAAAACATCATTTTTATGATGACTTCTATATAATGTGTAGGAAAACATTACAAGCCTTGTTTTTTACACTCTAGAATAACAAATCGTTAGAAATCATATTCTATGGTGCAACCACTACTTCCCACCCTTCTGGGGCCTTATGTATGAGCAGCTGCATACAAAAAAGCAATGCTCTTGCAAAATCTTAGTAGCATTAGCAAAGTGCTAATTTTACCCAGAATTACTTGATTATGGCCCTGGATTAGCCAAGCATTTGAGGGCTGAAAAGAGAAATGTACTTCCTTTGCAGCAGGAAGAGCTTGATGCTTTATGCTTCTATAAATATCAAAAAGGTAAGTATTCTACACTTCGGCAGAACTTGCGTATCGTGTACACACACACAATGTGAATGTATAACAGAATGATGATATGAACACCTGTTCAATGTCAAAAGAAATACCACCTTTGAGCAGAACCCTTTTTTCATTGTAATTTCAATATAAAACCATTAATCTTTATAAAACATTTGAGAAATTTTGTTACTTTCATAAAATAAGAAATGCATATGGCTGACACATATTTATCTTACTTTACAAAAGGAAAACAAACTAATGCTTTAGTTCTTTGCAATTGAGCTGTCTTTTTTTCCCCTGTATGTAGATGTCCACAACTCCTTTTTCTGGTTTTGAATCTTCTGTTTCTGCTCAGTGTTCCTCATTCTGGTCGTCTAACTTCCCATTTAGGTGGCTAAAGCCAAACTGAGCAAAGTTAATGTTCATTACTGAAATTCAACAAAAGAATTTAGATTACACAAATAAGAGTTAAAATATTATGATAATGATAATGATAATGATAGTAATAGTAAAAATGATAATGATGATGATAATGATGATGATTATGATTATGATAATAATAATAATAATAATAATAATAGTAATGCAAGATGAAGAACCTATTCCAGTAATGTAACTACTATATGTGAGGAGAACTGTAATAATTCTGCAAAGAACATGGATGAACAGATTGCAGTGTAATTGCTAAACCACACAACGTTAAAAAACTAGGTTCTGCAAACACCACTGAGACACAGGCCAGAGCACTGGGACTGTGAGCACATTTCACCAGTGCTCTCAGCACACTGAAGGATGTGAGCAAGTGCTCTCCTTTGGAACAGATGCTGGTCCAGTGGAAGCATACCCTGCACTTGGGCAAATGCAGGGATAACTACAAGCAGTGTATCATACCTTACCTATATGATATAAAACTTACCAGGTTGGGAATATCAAGGTGTATTTCTGCTTTTAGAAAAGGAGTGATGTCCTCAGATTTTCTATAAAATAATTTTGACACATTTCATAAACACTTCATCACAAAATCTCCTTAGTTCATCTGAGAAATATAATTTTGAACTACATTTTCTGACAAAACACACGTGGTGAATTTTCACATGAAACTATGTGCTATTCCCCAAACTTGCATAAGTTTATTGTTTAAAGAATAAAGAAAATAGCTAGAGCTCCACCATTCTGACAAAGGTTAGCTTGGATCCAGCCATTGCTTTCAGAATTTTTTATCCAGATTATTTTCTGATTCAGGATTTTAGTCTCTTGGGTTCAGAATGATGGAACTCTGCAAGTGCTTTGAACAGGGCATAAGAAGGTCTCACTGACCATTACATGCAACAACCTATCAAGAGCAAAAGTTTTCCCATTACATTTTAGAAAAGTATTCAACAAAATGGAAAAATTTTCAAAGATGACAAGCTAGTGCAAAATGATAAAAACATGATAATAACCTACTCAAAACTAAAATTAAAACCTAAAAACATGGAGAAAAGTATAATTTTAAATGATGTGGTGTGATATAGTGACCCAATAAGAGAAGATTCAACAATATGATGCAGTAGATGAAAATGAAGGAAACCATAAAAATTCCTATTGATTTTGATAAGGATTTCAATACAGTTTTTATGAAAAATGTCCTTAGAAAAAGAAAAAAATAATTCAGACTTTAACAAATATTAATGACAAAACATCATGAACTTCATTTGCTTGAAATAAATTCTCTTAAGAGAATTCTAAGTAGACTTCTCAATATACACTATATTGTACTGAAACAATTCTGTCTCTGATATGTATGCCTGTTTGAGCAGAGAAGAATCTATAGAATCTATAGAAATCATAGGAGACTGTCACTAAAGGACACAAAATGATTCACACTACTACCTTCGGTGTTAGAACAAAAAACCCATGACTTTTTATTTCCTGACTCCAGTATTTATAAATTCTTGACAATGGCAGGGATTGGATAATTAAATTACCACCTTACCAAGCACACCGGTCATGCAAAATGTCCATCAAAAAACATTTCTCAGAAGGAATGTGATAAACAACTTATGTTTACCAGACTCCCATGGGAAAGTAACTAAAACTATGAAAACATTATCAGGTTTAATTTTCAGGGTGACAGGAGACTGATTTTGTATGGATCTTGCCATTATCATGAAGAATTCATAAAAAGTGCATACTTGAAGGAACCTTTCGTTTGCAACTTACATTGGAACACTCATTCTTCTTTTAATACGATCCAAAGACAGTCTGGTTGCTTTCTGCAGGCTGATTAGCAGCCGGCGACTGAAATAGGCAAGTAAGTCTTTACAGTTCTGTAATAAATAAACCATACATTATTTAGCATCATATTCCCAGAGAAACCTGAAAATTATTGCAAAAAGGTTTTAAGTCAAACCTAATTGGTTTTGTCAGAAGGAATTTATGCTGTAAGCATAAATGAAACATGAAAAACACAAAGTGAGAAGTTGGGAGTTATAAGTAAGTAAATAAGAAAAAACTGCATGGAAAAGAGAGTACAGTATGTGAGAAAAAACTTGGCTTATTCAGATACAAAATACTGAAATCTGTTTGAAATAAGCTCCTTCAGAAAAGCTTTCCATATTAAAAAAAGAACAAACACAAAACCAAGCCACAAAACTAAACCATGAATTATTTAAGAATATTGATGTGTATGTACCCGTTTTGAATAAGAGACAAATACAGTAAAATCTAACTGGATTAAGAATATGAAACTATGGCTACATTAAATGATCACTATTAGAAAAACAATGTAACATCATAGCATTATTGCATTTGTGGTTGTAAGTTTGAGAGCCTTTGTTCTGTACTTCTACCTTCCTTCTCTGCTGAACATGAAGAGATTGAAGAGATTCTTCATGGAAAAAGCACAAAGATAATCTTTATTGATGAAGTTGGAAGAGAAGGATAGAAAGGATGAAAGATCCTGTCTACCTAAGAAGGAAAGCCTGTGTTATGGCTTAGGTACGTTATTGTCTCCAATTTTTATATTTACCACATGTGTCAAGAATTTGTTTAATAAAGGTGATAATTGGAATAACATGCAATATATTTGGGAAAACTAAAATCCATCTTAAATGCTCTTTTTAGGCAAGCTATTTTATAATTTGTAAATTTCATTTAATACTGTCCATGTGATGTTTTTCTGTAATATAGATATGCAGCTACCAAAACTCAAGGTCCTGTTTACTAATCCAATTGGTCTAAAAATAATTTCCTTATTTTCACAAAATACCTTTTTAAACTCTTCTTCTTTATCATTGCCCTTGCTATCATCACTTTGAGATCCTTCAGCAAGAGTTTTTTCTTTCTCCTTCTCTCTACCTTCAAATGCTATATGTTTTTCTTTTCCTGTAAATTTAAAAAAAAAATTGTAATTGCATATATATTCTGCCTTAAAACATATTGTCCCCACATTAGAGGCTAAACAATATCGACTTTTATTTTAGTAATACCTGGATCATCAAAAACTGGTTTTATTTCATGACACTTTTTCACACCAGGAATGTGGTTAAGGTCTAGCCTATAAGCCTTATCCTAACAAACACTGTGCACTACCAATCTGTTACTGAAGATGCATAGGCAGACATTAATATACCAGTCAAAATGGCCAAAAAAGTCAAAATCCGTATAAACAATTTAACAAAAGACAGAGAAGTATTTTTGTGTCATCTTTTTTTTTTTTTTTGCATGCTATTGAACCTTCTGGAGTATTTACCCAGCCTATGCCTCTGTACCTGGAGAAACCTGAACCCAGAAGGAAAAAAATCCTGTGAAAGAGCTCCACTACTGATGATTAAGCCTCAAAATACTTTTTTCCTTAAAACATTTTTTTTTTCTTCCTCAAAATATAAACTATTTCTCTTGTAACAGTATGGGATCTTCTTAAATCTTTTTATGACATCCCAAAGAAGTGGGAACCAGGGGTACAAGAGCCAGAAGTTGACTGTACTACTTTAAACTGAGCAGCCAGCAAAGCACATAATTCTGCTGTGGCAGGAAAGTTAAAAATGGAGGGATAGTACAAAATAGGTGACAGAGCTGATAAGAGAGGAACACTGGATTTCACTTAGAGATGGGGGGATGTGAAGTGGTAGAGTTAGGATGAGTGACTGAAAGAAATGGAACTTTATTGCTCTTCCTCTAGATCAAATACTTTGTTAATCTAAAGGACAGCTTTTAACTCTAGGAACCCCACGAAAACTGAATTACCTTCATATTTCATGAGGTAATAATTTAGTTTAATAGTGGTTAAAGAAGGTGGAACTGTGACATAGATGAAATTGTAGTGGGAGGGAAAAGTCTGAAGCAAATTAGTTAGAACTGATCAGTTTTAATAAAAAGTAGCTAAGTCTACAGAACTTTTTATTTAAATAAGCAACATTAACTACCTTGTGATTCTGAGGGCTTAGGAGATGGAAATTCATAGTTCTTTTCAAATAGATCTATTAGATCTTGAACAGCATCTTCAATGTGCATGCTTTTTATGTTCAATAACTCAGCACATTCTTTAGTATAAGCCTGTTAAATAAAAATATCAAGTCTTAGTATCACTGATTATCTTATTGCTGTTTCTCTTCATGGGGATTCAAAACATTTCCCTAAATATTGTATTAATCACACCAAAACTATTTCAATGAAACATATATATTTATTAAAATATACTTGTATATTTATAAAAACTTATGTTATATTATCACTATATTTTAAATTCCTAAAAAAAATCCTTTTTTGAAATATGGGCACTTTTAGGTGCTCAAAAAAAATCCTGAGTATTGAAAGGGGGGGTCACTGTCTGAATCTGAAATTATCCAAATACTGTTTCCACTCTCCTTAATGATTTTATTTACTTGCACTGATTTGATAATTAATACATTTTTAGCCTATTTTGGAATAAGAAAGCTTTCAGATTTTCAAATATAGTTGTTAGAAAGCATTTTTTGCCCTCTCCTTTAAAACAAATTGGGAAAAATAGGGAGGAAGAAAGGCTATATTTGTCTGAGGTCCTTCATACACAAAAAATCTCATCTAAGTACAAAGCACTTAAATAAGATTATCTATGAAATACTACAGCTTAAGTATCTCAATTACCAAAGAACCAATGTATCTTCATATAAAATGTTTTAAGCAAAATAATTTAATTATAAATAAAGTTCTGTATTTCCACATAGAGATTTTTTAAATTTTATTTTCATTTACTAAGGCATTTTTTCTAATGTGCCCTAGGATTTAAGTTGAAAAATGTGAAGTGGTACACACCTCATTGTCAGTCAATAGATCCTCTATTTTGATAGGACCATCTACTGGTAAGCTCACTAAAGAAGTATTTGATATTTCTTTTAATATTAAACCAATCCGCACGTCACTTATAATATTAACCTAAAAAGAGAAAATCATGTTAATACCACACACTTCTCTTTAAGGCATAATGTATTCTATTTTAGAGAGCTCTAAGAGGTAAAAAAATGTTTTGCAAAAAAATAAATACAAGAATGTTAAAGAGTACAAGATATAAGAAAGTGAATAATGACAAGAGTTATGGTAACTTAAGGGTTATTTGCAATGGCTAGACTCTCAAAGTATCCTGGCTGGTTTAACTGCAGTTTTAGGCAGACAGGCAACAACAAAAGTCAGACCCTAGATCATTCTTGTCCTGAAAGATACAGAGTTTCTAGATTAAATAAAACAGAGTAATAGAACAAGCTACATCAATATAATTGGATTCTTGTTCATGATCTTACTCATCACAAGTCTAGCAGCAAGGCAAAGGAGACGTCTACTGCAAATTGCTTGATGGATTAATCTTCAGTCCTTCTCCTTCTTTTAGTCAACACAGGCTTTTTCTGGGTTTTTGATTCTAAATTGCAGCATTTATACTAATAATTGCATTATTAGTATACGGTCAACTACACTGAATTGTTTTTACCATGGCAAACAGAACGTTGATCATAGGTATGATTTTATGCCATATATAAAAAGAACTCGATACACTGACCAGTGACTAATAATCTCTTACCACAGTAGACACAATTTACAATATTCATAGAGGAGATACTAGTCACAGAGTTTAACCATCAAGCCAGAAGGACAATCTGACTGTCAAGGTAAATTCTTGAGGAAAAATCAAGACAATATTGGTCCCCAAGCATGTTAAATCATATAATCATAGCATATCAAATTTAAAGATCATCTTCAAAGATCATCTGGTCCAACCTTTCTTGGAAAAAGTACAGCTAGACAAGATGGCACAGCACCCTGTCCAGCTGAGTCACAAAATTGTCCTGGGGGGAATCCACCACTTCCAGTGTGAGATGATTTCAGTGGTTGACTGTTCTCATTTGCCAAAAATTTTCTTCTTGGGTCAAGTTGGAATCTTTCCATAAGTAACATGATTATCCCCCATCTTTCCCACATAAACCATTGTAAAACTGGGGTCCTCATCTTCTTTGCAGTGGATCTTCAAATATTACATCATGATGTTGAGGTCTCCCGTAAGACTTCTTTACTCAAGGGTGAACAAAACCATTTCTCTCAACCTTTCCTCATTTGTCAGGCTTTCCAGTCCTTTGATCATCACTGTGGCCCTTCCCTGAACCCTCTTCAAATTTCTTTTGTATAGCAGGGATCAAAACTGAATACAGTTCCAGGTTTGGCTTCACTGAGCAGACGAGGATGGTGATCTGTTATCTCTGCTGGTTAATGCAACCCAGCATCCTGCTGACTTTTCTTTGCTGGAGCAGCACACCGTTCACTCAAACTGAATTTGTTATCCACAAGGATGCCCAGGTCATTTTTCACAGAGCTGTTCCCTGGTCAGGTAGATCTCAGCCTATGCTGCACTCCTGGATTATGTGCATAATATGTGGATTATGTAGATAAAGTGCAAGACCTTACATTTGTCCTTGTTGAACTTTGTAAGGTTCTTGTTAGCCTACTCTTCATGCCTATTCAGGTCTTCCTGCAGGGTGGCTCTCCACTTTCCCATTTCCCATTTAGCTTGGTGTCATTGGCAAACTTTTTCAGGGTCTGCTTGATCCCATCATCCAAATTATTTATGTGGATATTAAAAATGGAATAAAATGAATTCAGAAATTATGTGACAAATACCAAGAGAGTAAAAGAGCACATAGCAGCATGCAGAGAACTGTGAGGAAAAAGCATATTCTCCTTCATTATTTTATGGGCTGCACAAAGAGGACAGTTTCACAACATGCCCGCTATGAATAGAGTTAATGTTCTAAAGCTCTCTACTCAATAGTTTTTACATGGAAGTATCTTTTACGCAGCTGCACTCATGGACATGCACTCAAAGACAGGTATTGACTCTGAAAATAAGAGTTAAAGTCCCAGAATGTGAAGACAAGAAGTGGAAATAGATTCTATTTTAAGGACAGAAGCAAAAATCAAACGTGATGGCAATAATAGGAGAGAATAATTAAGTATATCCCTACTCCAAAAAAAAGGAACCTATTTTAAAAATTTCTATGGTATGGTACAAAAATAAGTACAGATTACGTTTGAATATGAAAAATAGTGTCCTATAAATAATTTCTATAAGCTTTTCATTTTATTTATATAGTGAGCAGCTGGATTACCCTTCTCAAAAGCTGTCTAAAAATATGCAGAACTTGATCAGCTTCTTGAAAGAAAGTTTCCAGTGTGACAGATGACCAAGACAACATGGTAAGTCCTTGCCTCAACACACCTTCCATCTAAGCATAAAGATATGATTTAATAGGTTTAAAACAAACAAGCAAACAAATAGAACAGAAAATAATTAAAACAAGCGCTATTATTATTAGAATCACTAACATTGCTTATAAAACAGAGTGGTGTGCAAGGGAGGATATAAGATTCCAACAAAAAGGTAAAACAAATTTATGCAACAGGAAGGAAGGGGAGGGTAGTGCATACTATAGCCTCAGTATTTTTGTTTCTCACACTTCTGTCCAACTTTGTAGTTATATAAACTTACACAAACTCTAGAACCTTTTGGTGTGACTACTTACAACCAAAATGAGGAGAGTTACTTAGAACAGTCACGTACTTGTAAATGTCTGGCAAAACCAAATGGTTTGTGGTATAGACATTCTGCATCTCCAATACAACTGTACCTTTAGTGTAGCATTCTACACCACTGAAGAGACTCAATTTACAAGGTTAATAATTCTCCCTGAGTGAACTTCCATGTTAAAGCCAGAGATTTGTGGAGATAAACAGACCTCAAGGACTATATTTTTTGTTCTGCTGGTCTTCTATCTCATAGGCACTAAGATTATTTGATTGTAAAACACATTATTTGAGAAATGTATGAAGGATGCAAAGAACAAATTTTTAGTCTTAAAGGTCTCAGTAAAATCCATTAAGCTCACAACATGCAGATCCATCTAAATATTTCAGTATTATAAATTAGGTTTTCTTAACTTCTTATGAGGTGTACTGAAGTGCATGCAGCAATACCAACCTTTTCCATTTTTGGTGTCAGCAGATTTACAAACATGTTTGGTGTTCCTTTACGCAAATCTTCAAATAACTGGACAAGACTCTGTTGATTATTAGAAAGGGTTTTTCAAGGGTTGATTATTAGAAAGGGTATTTCAAGCATTTCTTTACTCAAGAAAACAATTTGTCATACAATCAAATAATTGAAAAAAGATATTGAAAGCCGCACATTGCTTTCAGCATTTCAAGTATAATTAAAAACAACTGTAGAAATTTACACAGATATTATGTATCTATGAACATCATTCTTGGGATGTAACAAATTTGTATCGTGCTATAGAAGGAGGAATGAAAACCATCTTTGTGCAACACTTTCTTAAGGCACAAAGCCAGAAAAAGAATGATCTTTCTCTAGAAATAAATACAGCTTGAACTTTAGCAACCATAACTTGCAATACCCTCTTAAAATTGAGTTTCATATGCTTTAGATGCTTAAATCAGGTGTGAACTCAATTTTAAAATATCCTCTTGTCTTATGCTATATGCACACACAAGAAAAGTCTTGTATGATGCGCCTCATCCCCAAGATACAGGCTCCTTGAAATAACACCATAACGGAGACTACAACAAGTATAACAAAAATAATTTCACTTGCAGGTAACCTGCAAAATTCTTCACATTTCTGTGGCTCACCATATATTCCAAACCAGACTAACTCCAATATTTCTTCTCAAAAACTCAAAAAACCTGCATTTTACTGATTTTCAGACTGTGAAAACTTTTTGTATAGCTTAAATTATTTCATAACCAAGGTATACTTAGTGTGCCATTTGGTATATGAAGCATATATTCTTATATTTAAGTATCTACCAGCCCACACAGGACTTAGCAGGGCATTTTCAAATGAGATTTTCTATGTCCACCTGTGCATTCTGCAAATTTACCTTAAACTATCTCTTCCCCAGCTTTAATCTTTAGCTATAGAAAAAAAATTCATGTTTAAACACATATCCTTTTAAATTTTTTAAACAGCGATCACAATACTTTCCAAGTTTACCTCTAACTGCAACTTGTTTGACTTCAATTTATCTTCCATTACTGCTATCTTGACTGCCTGCTCTGGTACGTCCAGACCCAACTTTATCATACATTTCGTCTCCCGCACAATCTCTAGAATTTGGCCATCAAAATTAACTAGGAGCTTCTCAGTTGTAGGATGACGCACAAATATTGTGGACTGTAAGGCTAATGTAAAGACATTCTGGTATCAGTTTCTAACACAAAAAATTATTTAAATTCTATAAATTATTATGAAAACCAGATTTCTAACATTACAATATAGTCATTAGGTATGTAGGGTTACTTGTGAAATATCTTCATGTAGTTTTCAGTTGAAGAAAATACACAACCAACTTCCATCATATTAACTTTCTGCCTTTCTCTTCATAAACTAAACAAGTCTCAGATCCAGTCTTATTTGTGTCATAATTTTTCTCAGCCCAAGTTAAAAAATTATGAAATTAATTCTCTGAGGACCGGGAAACACAATGCTTGAATATCAAACATTTCTAGGCATTATTACTTGTCCTTAGAGGGACTGGGGCAATACAATCTTATGAATTAGTATACCAGAAAAAAAACCAAACCAGAAATAATTATTAAATAGTACACATAGAGAATTTAAATACCAAAGTTATCTATGTCTTAAATTTGTGTCACTAATATTTACAGTCATCTGTCAAATAGAGTACCAAATCTGCAATCCTCTGCATCAAAACTAAGTTTCAAGGTCAGTAAGGCACTGAGATTATATTACTGAGCCTGCTAATTGGGTCATGACTTTAAGGGTAAATTAGGCTTAAAAAAAGTATCTGATTTGATTTAAATTAGTATTCAACAACAATTTAAAGAAGCAAGTACATATTTAATTACTTACGATATTGTAATTGTGACATTTCCTTCATCCACGCGTTATGATAGACTACCTCAAACTCCACCAATACATATGCAAGTTTGTTGTATGATTGAACAACTGCTTTACCTTCTGGACTTGCCAAGATGTCTGAATGTTTCTATTTAAACACAGTACATTCAAATTAAAACTATATCCGAAACCACCCATACCATTTGGATTTTTCTCAGTTTAGCTATTGTCTATACTATATAGTGTAGGTTGATATTATGAATTATACTGACAGAGCTCTTAAAAACTATTTAAAATATTTATGATTCAATTTATCAGGGCAATAAAGTAATTAAGCACTTATAAAAAGCAAATACTAAATATTTAACATCAGTAAGAGCAATAACTTTAATATGCTGTCATAAATACCTGCATTTCACAGTGAAATGGATACTCAGTTCTACTCAAAACTGAGTAACTGCAAATTTATTGGAAAAGCTTCCTTTTTTAATGAGGTGATATATTTTAATCACAATGATATTTATGCCTGTTTTCCTTGGAACAAATGTAGATGAGCATTATTCACCTCTGAGGGAAACAGAAAAGTGAAAAACTCTCTCTGAAGTTAACTAGGCATGAGACCCTGCATGCTTTGTAGGAGAATCACTCAAATGTTTCAAGAATTCTTCAAGGTTATTATCAACTAAAATAGTCTAGTCTGTTCTATTCCAACACTACATCTTGGATCTACAAAAAGGGTTACTGCAGAGCAGTATAAACATACAAAGAAAAATGTTGCGTAGCATATAACAAGTGATGTAATCATAACTAGAAACTTTATGATCACTCTATTGAAGTAAGACAGTTCACTGTTACATAAAACAACTAATTTTTCGGCCCATCTTACATTCAACTTACATGGAAATAGCTGATTGGTTCATTTACCCTTCTGAATAGCTGTCTCACCCACAGTATCTTTCCTGCAATAGGTGGCATGTTTCGAGCAAGAGGAGGGTCATCTTTCTGAGTTTGGTAAAGCTACAGTAAGAACAATATCATTAAACATATGCATTAAAACTCTATTGAAATGCTAAACTGTTTTCTCTGGTACCACAATTTCTTCCTTCTCCCAAACAGATTAAATTTGAGTGGAATCACACAACAGTTCATGGAGAGAAAAATGTATTTCTTCCCTGATTTGGTACACTTCAAAGATGTACACATATCAATGCTGGTACCTCTCCTGTCTCCATTATCTCATGCTGTTTCTCCGCTGTGCTTACTTATGACAGAGTCCTGAGTACACACCATCCCAGGGTTGAGTAGCCAGTATTCAGTATCAAGTCTGACACCTGACTTAGAAGCCATATGCTGTGAAAGCAAGCTGTTTAAAGAAGCGGTGTCAGGAGAACCTTTGTGGGGCTTTTCCTCCTTTGCATAGGTACTGGCCTCAGGAGAGGCCAAAGCTAGATTAACTGAGAGCTTTTTCCTGAAGAGAAACATCAACACTATTCTTCAGACACACATATCTGACTATTAGCTAACATTTCAGGATTTGGACTTAATTATTCTTGTGAGTCCCTTCCAAATCAGGATAATTTAGCATTCTATGATATGCACTTTTCTACTAACTTCTAATCAAAATGCATGTAGATATTCCTGGATACACAGTCCATGATTTTATCTGTGACCAACATGAGAAAAAATGTCCCCTGCTCAGTGCATGACTCCATTACAGTAAAAAAAAAAGGCCTTAAGTTATAATGTACAAAACTTGCATTAACAAAATATTCAATCACTTTAGAACCAGCATTGCAGTAGGAGCAACTTTGTATTAGAAATAACTTGCTTGGCAAAGATAAAAGGCAATCTAGCAATATCTAATAAATAGTTACAACTAGTCAGTAGAATCAAGACCTTTCTGACAGAAGAAAGGAGTATTTGCATCCACCCAACTTTATGCATGCAAACCCAGGCTGTGACAACACAGACTCTGATGACACGACTCTTCACTAACTAGGTCTTCTTAGCCCTACCCTGTCTCCTGCAGTCCCAACCAAAGAAATCCAAGCAGCTTCATGGTGATCTTGAGAGGAACTGACCTGGATGAAACCCTCTCAGTAAATGTACATATTTTTCTTTTGCCTGGGAAAATACAGCTAAGGGTGGGCTACATGATTTTTTTAAGCAAGCAATGCTCCTGAAAAATCTGTTCATCTAGTTAAGCCAGTAATTAGGGGTTCAGGGATTGATTGTTATATACAGTGTGTAGGTAGGGAAAGGACACTGTAAAGAATGGTTCAGAGGAGATCTGCTAGGCTACAGTTTTAAGTCATGGTTCGGAGGAAAATTTTTCTAATAAGTGCAGAGTTTATCACTATTGGCTCCTTGTGTAAACTTCTATCATTGATCTTAGAAAATGTAAGCATCTCAAAAAAAATTTTCAACAGTCTGTTTTCCATATTCCCTTTATATTCACTGAAGAAAAATGGTCATTTGGAAGGAATTATTTAAATCCTCAGGACACTGCATAAAACTGACCAGATTAACTCACTTTAGAGTAATTCTTCCTTTCTTTCTTGCTTGCTTGAGTATAAGGGGAGTTTGGACATCTAATTCTGATGCAGATGTTTATTTTACAGACAAAGTAAAAGTTTACAGTCAAGTGATATGAGCAGTTCCCAGAACTTAATTCTCATTTATACTTCAGTCAGGGTGCACTACAAAAATCAGGAAAAATTACTTTATAATGAACATAAATGCAATTCACCTATATTTGACATGTATTTTATGCTGCCACACCATTTGATAATAGCTGCTTATCCATGCAAATTAACTGTGGAAGCCTCATTTAATAAAAAAAATCCAAGAGGTACATGCAATGTACACAGCCAGTAAAGAACATGCCTCTTTAAATTTAATTGAGGAAGGAATAACAGAAAATATTTTGGTTTCTAAAGTAAAATTGTGATGACAAATTTTTCTTCAACCGTGATTGGGCATATTTTATTGCCAATCCACCAAGGCCATTTTCTGTAGCAGGAAAACTAAAGTAGGATAAATTGAGAATTGGGAGAAAATTAGTGAAATAGGCAGAATAAATAAAAATTATTCCTATTAAAATGCTTTCTCCAATTTTAATTGATGTTTACAACTTACTGAAAGGAAATCAATACCTTTTTAGTAGTTTCGAGTTCTGCTACATAATGTTGAAGAATACAACTAACTGTACGTGCTGTTTCTTCTTGAAGGCATGGCATATTCAGATTTTGAAACCTGTATTAAAAATTAGTAGCCAAAATGACATTTCTAAAATAATAACTGTTTTAATTTATTTTGCGCTATATGAACATTACATGAAGTGAAATAAGCAAAAAATCTAGGAAATTCTTTTGAATCTAAAAAACTTTTCTGCTTTGAGGAAGTTTAAACAAGTTGAAAATTTCTGCCCTGGTGAGTATTTTGGTTGCTGTCACTTAGTAAGTTTAAGGCTTTTCCTTCAGCATCCTTTTGTGTATAAAAATATACTAATGAAATTAAGAAACAGAATATATTGATTCTCGTAAGAAAGATAAAAATATATTTTGTATCATGATTATGTGGTTCAGAATATCAGTAATGAAAAATTCTCAGTCAGGTCCTTTGTTCTAAAATTTGCTGGACTGTTTAAATTGTGCTAATCAGTAATTTCAAGTTACTTTAAAATATTTTAAAACATAGTTGCCAATACCTTTGAAGTAACTGAAGGGAATTCTGTGAAGACAAAATTTTCCGAAAACAGGTACGCATAAAAGTCTGTAGCTGTGTCTAAAGAACACATAATTCAGTGTGGTTTTTCAGGTCAGAGAATAGTATTTTAATGATATTTTCTTAACATAGTAGCTTTTGAAATTGTTACTACTTAAAGCACACAAAGCGCCCTTCATCCGGCCACACTTAATATAATTAATAAATAGCTAGTTTCAGTCAAATAATCTCTAAAATGTCATACAACTCTATGAAATAAACTAATTAGTTGCAGCTTTGTTCTGCCCAAAATCTGACTACATTTCTTCAGGCTAATAAATGGCTTCCACATAGATCATTCTCTCAGGTTTCATAATTTTTTGTCATTTTGACTGCAGAGTGAAAATCATCCATGAGCACTGTTTGATATACTTTACACCTTCCTTTGAGAGAAGGAGAAGGAATGGAAAAAGCCTTTCTCCAGACAAACTCCATGCATTTTAGAAGAACAATGTAGCCTACGCACAATTCAAAGTCTCACTGACCATCAGTTTGATACATTCTTTCTTGAGTAAGTTATAATAAGTCACAATATTTCTTACCTCTAAACGTTCAACTTCTGACATGAATTTCAGAAAATCCACATCAAATTCTGTTACTTGCGGATCAAGAGTGTCATATGGTTTCTTTTGAAAAATGTGGTAGATATTTTTGAATTTTACTGCCATAAGATCTATACCTTCAACTGCACACAGAGTCAGTGCATTAAAATTCTGTTCTACAGCTATCATCTCCATTATCTGAAATAAAGATATTATATTCATGCTCATAATTAATTCTTTGTTATTTTCTCTATAAAATAAAATCTGGATAAAATAAAATAATCAACAGCCACTCCTCTAGCTACTCCATCTAGAAATGTGTTGGTTTTGAGTCAAGTATCCTCAATACTTGAAGCATAGTTAATTCAGTTTTCAATATCAGTTCTCATCACAATTCAACACAAAGTAAAATAATCTTTGTTTTTCATAATGATAAAGAGGGTTTTTTAATGTTTTACTGCTAGATCCAATAGGACAATGTGGAAAAGGAGTTAAAATGTGGCATGTATGTACTGATAACAAAAAGGTATCTCAAAGAATAAAAGCACACAAAATAATAAAAGAATAAAAGATAAAATAATAAAAGAATAAAAACACACTAAAATCTCAGTATACATAAGATTAGTATGTGTACTGAGTGATGAAGAAGTACATCAAAGACTCACAGAATTCCTACCTTGTGATGATTATCATCTTATCCCTTGTCTGACCTTATTCTGTGCCAAGAAGGACCTATTACCTTTTCCACTCAAGAATGTTAGCTTAAAATCCTTTTGATGCATTACCAAGCTAATGTTAAGACCATATCAAGCAGCAGAATCATCTGAAGAATTGTGTTTAGCAGTAAACATGAGCTTTTAATGTCATTCAAAAAAAGCAGAAGTGTGTTATTTTTCACATAATTTTAAACCTCTTAAAATAATGATCTAAGTCTAGGTCAATCAGGTAATTTCTCTCCACACTAAAAGAGATAAATTGACAAGTTGAGGAGTCAACTGTGAGATAATAGCATCAAGCACTGGGATGACTTACTCTGTGGAAGTGTCTAAATTCTCTCAATAGAGAGTAACAGACTCCTTTAAAGGATGGTTAAGAGAATGTATGTTGGCAAGCACCTACTTTGTAAACACTTTTTTGGAGAGATGCTTCTTCTTTACTAATAACAGCAACAGCCAATATACTCACTTTTTCTAACCTCCTACAAAAAGCTTCAGATTTTCCAAAAATGTACATTTCTGACACTTCCAATGCCTTTTCTCCTAGATTTTCTGAAGTCTCTTGCTTAGCCTCATGGAAGCATCTCTGATATTCTTTCAACAGACATATGCATTCCTAAGAAGAGAAGGAATAAATACCATATTCATTATGCTATGCTTATGAGAGAAGGACTAGAGTACACAAACCGATTGACATTCCAAAGCCATTAGTCATCACTTAATCTAATTTCAGTCAACAGGCAACAACAACTTAAACACAGTGGTTTTCTTTCAGTGTTGGAAGTGTTTGCAACATATGAACAAGCATACAGTAGTACATTACAGTGAATACACCAGAGAGTGGTGGTGAATGGTGCTGCATCCAGTTGGCAGCCAGTCACTAATGGTGTCTCCAGGGATCAGTGCTGGGCCCAGTTCTGTTTAGTATCTTCACTGATGATCTGGATGAGGGGACTGAGTCCACCATCAGTCAATTTGCAGATGTGGGTGTCAGTGTTGATCTGCTGGAGGGTAGGAGGGCTCTGCAGACGGGCCTGGACAGGCTGGATAAATGGGCCAAATCCAACAATTTGATGTTTAACAAGACCAAGTGCTGTGTCATGCACTTCGGCCACAACAACCCCCTGCAGCACTATAAGGTGGGGACAGAGTGGTCAGACAGTGGCCAGGCAGAAAGGGCCCTGGGGGTACTGACTGAGCACGAGGGAGCAGTGTGCTCACATGGCCAAGAAGGCAAATGGTATCCTGGCCTCTATAAGCAATAGTGTGGCAAGTAGCTATTCTTCCCCTCTATTCTACACCTTTTGGGGAATATAGCAACTCAGTAATTGAAGTCTGGAGAAGGAGAAGGTAGAAATGAAGTTAACATTGGCAACCAGTATTCCCACAGCTACACATATTCTACCATAGCATATTGCATTTGCTTAATTTATTCTTAATAGGTCACAATCAGATGAAGAAGTGGAAGACTATCTTAACACTGACCTTTCATGGTATGCCAAGGAAATCTGGAATGAAAAGGAACTACTGTAACAAAGTCAGGATCTATTCAAATACCAGATTTCCCATGTTAGAGGAAGATGGTACCATATCAGAGCTGTATCCTCCTTGACAGCCTCTCTTCCTCAAAATGGAACAATGTGGAATATTAATCCCTTGGTTGCACATAAAGCAAAGATGCCAATTCTAAGGTCAGTGACAGACCACACTGATAAAGATGAAGCCATTGTAAGTTCAACAATGCCCATGGGCTAAGAATTAGGAAAACATTCAAAGCATCATGAAATAAAAAAAAGCCAAGAGGCATGAAGCACTTGATACATATATGGACTTCCTTATTATATCAACAGGTAATCAATAGGTTTGACATGTAAATAATAAAACACTGAAATACAAACATTGATTTTTCCAATGACTACTGGAGTCTCCTGATCCCAGACTCGATTCAAGCCAGCATCTGTAATGTATGCTTTACATGTTGTGACCATTTGGTTTGTAACCTAGGGCAGACAAATGAAAAAAGTTTAACGGTAATTTTAAGCTTAATGGTAAATTTGCCTGTTTCACAAAACCTATTAAAATTCTCATATACATGCGTTAACACTATCAGATTTGGAATAAATTTCACTTGTGGAAATAATAGTGGCTAAAAAATATATGCAATATATACAATAAACACCCTCTAAAAACTCAGAGAACACTCCCAGAAGTATATGTAAATCCCAGGACATATTTTAGGTCTTATAAGTTCAGCAATACACAAACACAGAATGTGTTCAATCAAAATTCAAGAACAAAAGAATTTATTGAATTCCAACTATTCTTCATTTACATTGTTGTCTCTACACTATGCAGTACTTATTTAAAGACTGGCCTTAAAGAATTTTATATCCTAGTAGTATGTCTTTACCTTGATTTCTTGTAGCCATAGAAAGGAGAAAACATTCTTCTACATCTCAACCATAAGAATCCAAAGTTAGTAATGAGAGAGAGAGAGAGAGAGAGGAGTATGTGCAGATATAGAAGATATATCACAGAGGACAACTGAAACAGATCTAAACAGGCAGAAATTTTTTTTGTCTATTAAATTATATGAACAATTCAAAACAATTCTCCTGATGATGTCATTTGGCTTTTGCCTTTTTTTTTTTTTGTGTGCTCTCTGTATTCTTCACACACGTATTTATAACTCTGTCAACTATTGTATTAGTAACTAGTTTTCCAGCACTATTCCATGGCCTTTCCCTAAGCAGAAAGACAAATTTCAGAGCTCCAAGCCATGGGAGGTACAAGGCCCCATCTTGTTTCTTGCTGGGAACCAAGGCCAGGAACAACTATCCAAGATACATTCTCATGGACAATGTACAACTAGCGCTGAAGGAGCAGCTCCAGAGAAGGGGCTTGACCTGGGGAAAAATTGCATCACCACTTGTCCTCCGTATTGGTGCTTTTTATCAATTATGTTCGTTTCCTATAAACTATAAATGTGTACTCATCCCTGCAGGGGTGGGCTTTTGCAGACATCTTTCCATAACTGCCTCTGAAGGCATTCATTAAAGATTCTCTTTTATATTACCTCCTTACTAAAATTATCTCAATTTTCATTTCCAGATTGGGAAAAAGACAACACTGACATGAGAGTACAGTAAAGCAGGTCTTAAGTATCCCTAACTGAAAAAAAGACTAGAAACTGCCATACCAAAGACTGCCTCAAACTTTAAGAAAATTACTGATGAAGTTGGAGATAGGACCTCCAGTGTCACTTCCAATGGTCATTAAGTAGAAACAAATAGTAAATAGGGACCTTAAGACACTGGATTAAAATACAGATTTTTTTTTTTCTATCTCAAGCATAGCTTCATGCAACCAGTTTGCTATTAGCCTCTGTAGTGAAATACTCACTCCCTTAGACCTTTAAATAATAGACCACAGCAACAGTCAATATATAAATGTACAAAGACCCATTATATGACAGGTAATAAATATCTAATGTGATATATAGAAAACAGCCACAGCCATGAATAGATACAGATTCAAAAGAGCACATACTTCTTAATGTCCTAGTTCAAATTGAAATGTAACAACATTTTATGCTGAACCCTGCAGTGTAAGGGAACAAAAAATGTGTGTCTGTGTAATGAGTGTCTACCGTGAATTTCCCCTGAATGCTTACTGCACGTGTGTGGTTTAGTAATGAAGGATTCCTTTACCATAAAAACTTTATGCAAACCATCTTTGCATGCAGTGAATACCTGCATTCTGCAAAAGACATTGGTATAAACACATAGCCAGTCTTAATTTTCTCCTTAAGGAGGTAAAGTTTATGATCTGAAATTCAATTAACTTTTCCAGTATGACTTGCTCCAGAAAACAGAAACCTTTTATCTTTCACACTTTTTTGGAGGAACAGTCTAGTCAAATTGACAGCCATCTGCCATTAGGTCTTCAAGGCTGAGAATAAAAGAGCCTTTATGGATTCTGTGATTTAGGAAACAACTGATCAGATTAATTCAGATCAGGACATTAATCAAAAATATAAAAAAATTAACAGTGAGGAACCAAGAACAAACAAAGGTCCCTTCAGAAGAGAAGTCTGTAATCCAAGTTTAATCCTCTCATCATCAACAGAGTTCTCTTCCTTTCCCATGCAGAACCCCACTATTTACTATCACTTTTAAACAAATATTCTACTGATCTAAGCAAAATTAATTTTTCTCATGAAAAGTCACACAATTTTTGTAATTATGATTTTATTTAATATACTTACCTTTATAAGTAATGATGTAATTCTCTCAGAAGTATTGTAATATTTTGAAACACGGTGAACCATTTGTACAGCCTTTATCAAGTTTGGTATTCCCTGTGTCATTAATACCTCAAAGCAGAGTTTCAAGAAAAAATTTACTTCCTTTTCTTAGTAACAGTATTTCCATTCTATTGACAACTTCTAAATTATATATTTACCTAAGTCACATGAATCAGTCTTTAAAATGTCATGGCAGAAGTTTTCTTATGAAAAAAGACTAAGCATGCTCAATAAGATTTCAAACATCAACCAACAAGAACAATAAATGGCTAAGTTTGATCATTGACTAAGAAATCAGATTAAAGATGTTACAAGATAAAATAACTGTAATATCTCATTTTGATGAACAAAACTGAACACTGTTTCAAAATGTAAACGTTGCATTTTTTGGTGCAATAAAAAGCATTTTTCTGACAGCAATTTTCTGGGATGGATGCTTTTGTTTTCCTTCAGGTAAGGCTGCTAATGTACTTTCATTGTGTTCATATAGTTTTTCGTTCAGACACTTCAGAAAATTCATAATTGTCACAATGTTAGTTTCATTAACAAATGCCCAATTCTTTTCAGCTTTACAGCAAACATCTAAAGCTTTCATACATTTTGTGAAATCAATGTTCATGTTGTTAAAATCATACTGTGGCATTACAAGTACTCAGTAGCTCAAACACTTCCAAAGTATTTTCATGGGGAAAAAACCCAAACAAAAGCAAAAGAAAAGGTAAAACATTATAATTCATTAACATTAAAAGGGACTTGTAGAAGCTGCAATTCAGAACATCAAGAAAGTAATTTTGGCAGTAACCCCTCAATGGAGAAGCCAAGCTCCTGTAATTTACTTTGAGTTGTGAACCCAAACTCAATACTGTGAATAGACATAGAAGGCATTTGCATTTAGCAAGAGTGTGAAATAAATGCTATATAGCATAAAAACAACCATTTAGGTCCATATTGTTCATCAGCAATACTACCCCTGAAACAGAATCAGGGGATTCTGAGTCTATAGGTTTTCTTTTTCAATCCTTGATGAAAAAACCCTGAATACTGAACTGTGTAGAAATGTCTCTGACTCAAAGCCTCGAGTTAAATGTTCAGTTTGAATTTTCATACATATATCTACTTCATCACAAATGTCACTGTGTGATACTGCATACACTAAATGCCATATTTTATGTACACACCAAATATCATCATAAATCCGCATGCATTCCATTCCTTATTGACTAATATATAAAGGAGTTGTTCATACCAGATACTAAATGCAACTCTACACAGAATTAATGTCTGTTTAAAGCGGGATGTATTTAACATGGAATTCATTGTTTTTAAGTTGAATATCATAGAAAATCCTACCTAAATTAACTTGATCTCAGGAACATAATTAAACAGAAATTCATATGCATCCAATTATTCCAGACTAAATAAAGAACTCTAACTATCTTGTATTAGTAAAATTATGAACTCTTCAATGGGTTTGCACCCACTAATGTCTGTCTTTGTTTTTAATACTAAGAATATTTTCTTCATAACACCTATGAAGTAGTTCATCAGTATGGCCTGGTACCTGGCACCCTCTAGTGATACCTTGAAGAGCTGAAGCTAAACAGCTTAGTGACACTGGTTATCATACTTGCCTCTCATACTATTCCATGCAATATGAGCCCTATGTCATATATTATCCAAGTCTTTTGGCTTGCCCTTAAGTTACAGCTTTGTAGTAGGATCCTAAGCTGCCAGAGATTCAAAAGAAATGCAGCACTTCCTGACAGAGGGAAGGATGCACATAGGACCAAAATGTGAAGGATTCAAAAACAAAGGAGAATGAGCACTATTTTTCTAGGATATTTGCTCCTTTCACCCTATTCTGCAACAAGCATTAGGAAAATACATCTGTTATAATAATTAATAGTTATTTTACCAAATAACTAATATCTTGAACTAGGACTGAATGGTGTACAACCAATTGTCTAAATTCTGACTAGCAGGTAGTCTATCTGCAAAAAGAAGCAGATAATACTGTATCCTATACTAAATAAAAATATTTTTCCCACTTAGGACCTCATAAGGTTTCATTATTTTCTATAAAACTAAAATTTTGGTACTTCAGTTACAGTTAAGTGATCATTGACAAATATGGAATTTCCAGGGGAAGACATATTTGGAAATTTTTGTATTATGAAATATGTAGCTGGTTTAATTGCTCTTAAAAATAATACCAGCAGTAGGACTGATGTATTAGACAATCATATGCATTTATGCTTATTTACTAAATACATATTTCAAAATACTATGTTTTATGAAATATATAATAAAATAATGCTTCAACATTTAGCTTGATAAGTTTTTAGAAAAAAATCAAGAAAATAAGAAATAGAAATTAGAAAAAATTACTTTTAAGTAAATATAAGGAAGGAAAAAATTATTTTGCTCTAGGATTTTCTATGTAAATACCTAAACTGTGCATAAAGAATGGTGAAAGGCATACTTACAACATCAGTTGTATAAAGTGGCTGACAAACTTTTTCAAGTGTGCCTAGGTATTTCACATTATCCTTTGATTCATTTGCTGCATCTGTGATTTTGCCATCTAATTCTTGCCATGTCTAGTGGGAAAAGAGTACTGTGAAAAATTTCATATGCAGTGAACTGTTTCTTTGACTTGCACTCACTTGCCAGAAGTAAACTTTGGTAAATTTATTTTTAAGAGGTATTGTCAAAGCGGGCAGTAAAAATTAATTTATTGCATTTATTACACATATAATGTATTTTATGCTCATTTTTTTTTGTTTTCCTAAAATGTCTTTTTCTTTGTCTGAATACATTCAGCACACCAGCAACATCTCTAAATTTTCCTCTTTTAATTCTCCTTGGCAAATCTCTTTTATATGAAATAAAAAAACCAAAAACTTAAAAACAAAAAACCCAATAACCCTTATAGTAAACAAACAGCATAAAAAAAAATAAAAAATAATTACCTTTAGTATTTTAGAGTGTGCAACCTTCAGAACATTAATAACAGCTTTACAGTTTTGTCCTTTGACCTGTTCGATAATAAAGTTCAATTTAGCAGATGTGTATTTCCAGTTCTCCAGTTCCATCAATGGACCTGAATCCTTAGCTTCTCTCCTTAACTGTTTGCTCTCAATCAGAACCTGCAACACCATTGGGGAAAAAAAAAAAGAAAAAAAAAAAAGAAAAAAAAAAGAAAAGAAAAAAAAAAGATTAATCAAATGTCTGCTACAGTGAATAGATAAGTCATTATAGAGAAGAAATGCTATTGAGGAAACCCACTTAAAAAGGAACAAGCTTGCAGTTAGTGACACATGAAAATGGTTCACATTTGGAAAACCTTTCTAAGTCTGAATTACACTTAATCATATTCTTAAACTGAAATTAAGGCAATTAATGCATACATTAAACATGCTGTCATACCCTGGGTGAATATCAGCATATACAGGTAAGTCTTTAACCAGAATCTATGGATTGAAATGCACCAAATGTAATTTCATTTGTCTGGAACTTCAAGAATTAGTTCAATAAAAGTATTAGATATCAGTCATAAAATTATCCATTTGCATGTTGACAAATGTTCAGACAGCTCTTTTTACATTTCATTTACATTTTTATTCTTGTGAGCTAAACACATTAAATATAGTATGCCTTATAAGTAGAGTATGTCCCTGCCTACATAGATTCATATTTTGAAGAAGACTTCTGTCTTTTTCATACAAGTCTCAGACACTAATACCTTGGAAAACTGAGACCTTACCATGCAAGACTTACACAGGTAAAAATATGCCCTGCTGGGCCTGATCAAAAATTTTTAAAAGCAGTATTTCCCACCACAAGTGGCAGCAGAAACTTAACAGAATGTACAGTTACGTATGCTCTGTATGCTTATGTGGCCCTCACCAGTATTATTAGTCCTGCAACCCTCCATTCTCTTACTATTTGTGTATTAAGTGTTCAGAAACTCTTATTCTTGCTAGACTGTAAATTCCTAGGCATAAGGACTATCAACTTCACTTGTGCATAGAAGCAGAGCATTTCTCTTAATTTGGGTGGAGAAGCAGCTGAAGCCTTTGGTTAACTTCAGGCAAGTCTCACATATAATTTATAAATACCTATATTCATGCTGAATTGATGTGTTAAAACAACAACTTACATGTTCAATTTGTCTACACCATATCATAAGTACTTCCTCTAGCTGGTGAACCGTGTCATAATTGTCAGCAGCTGCAGTTATTTTATCAAAGGTCTGAAGTTCAGAAAAGTTAATGTAATCTATTTTTTTCAACTCAACTGTTCCTTCAATGCATGCTGCAGCACCTGAGAAAAGTGCAATTACAATATAGAACCAATTAATACTTTAAAATAAATTTCCACCAGTCAAAGCAATTTAAACTTGAAAATATACATCTGCAGTCAGTGTTGTTTTGATGTAATACCCATTTACTGTGTTCACATAAAGCAGAAACATATGATTTTAAACGCAGTGATAAAAAAGCAACGCGTCACTATTTTCTTAAGAAAATAATCCACCCATGTATATATTATGCAAGTAACTGATAATTTTATTTTTCCATGCAGAATGTGAAAAGTTCCTTATACATGCACTATGGCCTTTAAATAGAAATCCTTAAGCAGAATTCCTCTAGTTTGTTTCCTAAATGCAATGCTTACCTCCTAAAAATGAAATGTATTTCTTAATTGTTTCCACAAAATTCTGCTTATCTTTTGTATCCTCTTTGGACTGACCTAAGTTACCCCAATTACTTGTGGCAAGGATAGCAGAGAGAAACACTTTTTCTATTACATCTTTAACACCACGCAAGACTCCATCAGTGGCATCCAGAACACCAAAGGAAATTTCCTGCAGTGTAAAAATATAATTCTTATCAGATCAGTAACTTACACTAGAAACAGTATTATATGTTCAATTTATTTTTATAAGAGCACTCAAATAAGCCAAACAAAACTTTAATTTAAGGAGAGAAAATCCTTACAAAAGACACCTACAGTGTACCCCTAGGATCGTACTTTCAATAAAAAAGGGAAGTCAATAATTATTTAATATAGTTTTAAAAAGCTGTCCGCTTATGCTTTTGTTACATCAGTTATTTATCTATCATACAGAATTTGGAAATTTTGAAATGGTAGAAAAATGTCCTCTCCCATTAATTAGGTACTAATTAATGAATTGCAAGTAGCAAAAAACTCAGAATATCCTTATCTGAAATTATATTAGAAGCAATTATCTGACTAAATATACATCATTGCTAATCAAGTTAAATTTTTGCCTACTCTCCAAAACAAAACTTTACAAGGTCTAACTATTTCTAATATTCCAGTATTTTTAATATCCTTAAAATATGCAAGTATTAACATACACAAGTGTAACAAACTTCCTACAACAGAAATTTCCTTTCCCTACCCTTTCAGCATTTGGAATTAATTGGGAAAGTATCTGGTGGAAAAGTAATATTTATGACCAACACTGAGGCCCTTGATAAAGACAGACCTTGTATCTTGCTTCTTACAGTGTTTTTTCTCTTTCACCCCCTTAACTCTCAAAAGGAATGGAATATTTTAATATGAAATATAAAGCATGTAAACTAATAATGGATTTTCTGTCTGAAGAATTTGAAATAATACTAATTACAAGTTACATATGTAAAACTATTAGTTATCAATAACAGTCCATTAAGCACTGTCCAAATACAAAGATATGTAGCGATGGACAATAATGAAGCCCATATTTATATAAGAATATGTAAAACAGAAAATCTCATGCCACACAATTAACACAGGGTAAATATGTATATTGTATTTTATTTATCAAAACATGTAAACCAGAAAGGTACATGTAAACTTTTTGTCTCCTGGTATTTGCAATAAAGTCTTTTCAGTGTTTTCTTGTAGTTTAGAGATTTTAATCACAATTAAAATATACTTAGTGGCTTTAATCTCTTGAAAAACGTCAAGGAGAATGACAAATTAATGTTAATTTCTTTAGCAAGAATCCTGTAAGATATTCACAAGTATTGCTGAAGCAATACAGTTATTTGTTGTTTATTCAAAATGAGAGCAAAGTAGTTACCAGTAACTTTTGTTACATGACAACAGTGAAAAAAATAATAGAACAAAAAGTATCTGCTTTAAAGCTTTTAGTTTTTAAAATTTATGAGAGAGTACCTCATGTATAGTTTTTTCATTTATGGACGTGTCATTCTTATAGCGAATGAAATATAAGCATAGTCCTTCTATCTTGTCTGGTGTCCTCTCCACATAAAATTGCAAAATTTTACTTCCTTTTTCAACACCTGGAATTACCCGACCACACTCTGAAAAGGAATTTCATAGGTATGACTCTTTTTAAAAATGAGGGTATTATAAAATGCTTAAAATCAACATAAAGAAATAAAATTTAACATACATTTAATTTTATTAAAATTAACAAAATTTAACATTTAAAATAATTTATTTGCTTCTTTTGTCAGAGAACAAAAACCAGCATAATTTTAACTATAATTAATCACACTATTAGAAAACTACACCAAACGTATAACATGTATCTTACAAACCTATTTGGGTGCACTGTAACACACTGAAAAAAAATTTTCTCAGGCCCACAGTTCTGAAACGATTTGCTGATGACTAAGGTACTTTATTTTCATTTATCCTACTAAAAATGATGTCAGGTCTAAGTGAGAAAATAGAGACTATTAGATGGGCCCAGGTCCTCTGTGGATATATTCCTATGCATTTTGATAGCTCAATATAAATCAGTAACAGAATTATATTTGCAGTAATTAGTGAATCATTAGGGATTTCTACATTCTAATTATCATGCATGTGAAACCTGAAAATTTTAAAATATTTATAATAAATTCAAATTCAAAGACAAGTTTTACAAAAGTGCTTTTGAATGAACTGTGGACAAAACTCACATATGAAAAAGTCACAACTAATTCAGTATTTCAGGATAACACTTTATAGTCTTTCTTCCAGGAATCACTAAAATTGGGATTCTTTTTTTTTCCTAAACAATTTGACTTGAAGTAAGCATTTAAAACATGAATTTTCAGACCTCAGAGCAAAAGGCTGCAAAATTCTGAACAAGCAAAAGCAGATTTTATTCTGAGAAACCTCAAACAAAATGAACAACAGAATGCACTGTTACATGTGCCTGTATTATTATTGCTAAACATTTACCTATTCCTCGTGGATCTCCTTCTTGATAGAAAATTTTCAATGATTTTCTTCCTCCCTTGTCAAAAAAGGAATCAAAGGCATCAAACTGTTGAATCAAAGAGTGAATACATGTTACTTAAAATATTTTTATGTGCTTTTAAGACGTGCAAAAGTAATTTGATCATGCTACTGTTTAAAGTTTTGTTGGCAAGCAATGTTTATCCTCAAATATTGTGAGAATATAGGAAGTGTCGAACTGAAGGATTCAGCCATGGTAGTGAAATATCCCGTTTCCTCCTCATCAAAATAAAAGGTCAGAAATGTAGCAAGCATGTGTGGAGAGGCATCACCTGTTCAAGGACAAAGGATACACTTCTAGTTGTGGTATATTTCTTATGAGCATGTTTTTTTTCCCCAAAAAATAAGCAAATATTAAAGCTGAATCAGAACAGTGATGGGAAAATGAGTGACACCCAAGTGGACATAATTTAAAGCCACTCTTGTGAGAAGACAACAATGCATGAAAATAAAAGAAATAATAGCAAGCCAGCTCTAGAAGTGCATTTCACTTTTGTTAAGAGCACTAGCGAATAACAAGGGTTAAACAGAGAAAAATACATTCAAAAACCCACCCCCAAAATAGTGAAAGAAAAAATTGTTAAAGTGCTGAAAGCAAAGTGAAAGAAAGCAGGAAAAAATTCACTGCTACAAAAAGCATTCCAGCTTGTGAGGCAGAGGACAAACAGTAACTTTGGGGTTTGTATGATTCTACACAGAAAGTAAGATGTGAGCTGTCCCCACAGCTAATGATTCTGCAAAGAGCTGCTGTTTCAAGTCCATGTGGTTCTCACACCCAGTGTTTTAATATATATGCACGCTAAAACACTTTGAAGGGCGAAACCTAACTCATGGATATCAAAGACATACATATATGGGAATTTATTATATGACAATTTGTTGAGGGACAATGCTGATGCAGTTGCAACAGCCTAAACTGCTTATAAATAAACTAAAATTAGGAGCACAAAAATTTTTCACATGGTCATGGTAACAGCCAAAAAACCCCCAAGCCAACTCAAACAAAAATAGACAAACAGAAAGACCCAAACCAAATACAAAAAAAAACAACTCTCAAGAACCCAAAATTTCTCAATTTCTCAAGTGTTGGGGCTAGTCAAACTTGGTGTAGAACAGCAGTTTCACATAAAATCAGAATGATTTAAAACTATATATCATTTAGCAAATGTATAAAAGTGATAATACTTAGCACACCTCTATGCTGTGTAAGCAGAAAAAAAAACACAAATGAGGCTAAGTACATTTTATGACATAAAAATATCAATAAACAAACAAAACACAAACAATTAAAACATTAAGGCTAAATTTCGCTTGTAACTGTAGAATTGAAGGTCTAAGAATTGATTTGTTTTATCAAAGGAGACATCTGGCAGAGTTTAAATGCCAAATCAAATCTGTCTTAACAGACAAAAATAACATTAATCAGATGTAACAACAGTCAATAACAACAATGCAATCAGAGAAGTCAAGACATATATTTTCACAACAGCCATACTGAGTTTTGATAATCTACTAAAAGCACAGTATAACTGTTTTCTTCTGTTTGTTTAATCATTTTGAAACATCATGAAAGACAATACTAAACACACAAAAATAATGAAAACTTTCAGAAGTTCCACAGGTTTGAGATCTATACAGTCTACAAACCCATTTAAACCAATCTTTTAAAAATCCAAACATAAATAAAGCATTCGAAACTGAAATTTCTTAGTGGGTCTTTCAAAAATTTTCATAGCATTTAAATGGTGCAAATTTAATCTTTCTTCCTATTACTAACATGCTAATTATCAAAATGCTCCCATAAGTTAGGCATTTTTGCAGAATCTTCAAAATTTCAGTGAGAACTTGTCTAACAAACAAAAGAGATCATAATTAGAACATAATAAAGTCAAGCTGAGATGGATTAAACTGTTTAGAACTGGTAGATATGAAAAGAAATCCATTGGTCAAAATAACAGCATTATTTATATTTACCTTGAGGTAAGAAAGATGAAAAAGCCACAATCAAAAATCTTGGGGATATTTACAAATCTCCTAGGAAACTTAGCTGTAAGATTTAGTCAGGTATCCTGTTTGAATGTGTGCCTTAGAAATCACATTTTCTGGCAGAAACAATCAAAAAGATTGATAACACTTCCTATCCAAGGGGTAAACTGCTACATATTTTAACTAATAATTTAAATCAACAGGCATACAGAACAGACTCACCGAAGGGACATCCAATATCATTTCTTCTACAGCTTGTAAGTCTAGGCCTACCCTGGCACTGAGAACTTCAAATATATATTTATAAGAAGCATTAACTTTTGCTCTTCGATTTTCTCTTGCTTTTTCGTATTGAATCTAAAACAATAAACAAGACTTTCAAGCTAAAAATACGCAAAGTAATCACAACGACCTTCTACTTAACTTGCAACTAATGCTGAAATCTACTGTCTTGTATTTACGCCTGCAAAATGCCCTAATCTTTAAAAATACCTAAATTTTCAGAGGCTGACAGAAGAACAAATTGGTAAGTATGCAAAGTTGAATCTGAGGATATGTCAAGGAAAACCAAACATTAAGAATAGCAGAGTTAGATTTGAAGATTTTAATGGGACATTAACTGGTTTCCTTGTTCACAATCAAAATTTCAGTTTACTAAATTAGTACAGAAAGGTTAAAACATCCATTCAAAATAAAGAATTTAGGGTGGATAAATATTTGCAGGAACTAAGCTGAGTACAGTTTTGCTACAATGTAAATTATTTAGTTAATATCTCCTGCTTCCAACCTC
The DNA here is from genome assembly GCF_001522545.3 of Parus major. NCBI lineage: Eukaryota > Metazoa > Chordata > Aves > Passeriformes > Paridae > Parus > Parus major. Next base: position 29,755,834 of record NC_031770.1, read on the forward strand.
TATTACTTTAAAATTTTAAAATATTACAAACAGGGAAAAAAAGACTTGTTTTGCGCTAAAAATAATTTAGTAAAAGAACTGAGTCAAAACAAAAATAAAACAAATAAATAAAAATTTTAAACTAATAATTAATATAAACTGCATTTAATAATCTGATGAAAGAACCAGAAACTTATAACCTTTCTTGCTTTGAAACTTTGTACACTTGGAACTCCACTAGGGCGGTAAAACTTAGACAAACTTTGACTTCCAAAAGAACGAGACCCTTGCGAAGAGGAAAGGCTTGCTATTCGTTGAGCAGGTTGAGAAGATCTGGCTACATCTTCTCCAGTGGCTGAACCTTTTTTAGCATTTTTTGGTACTCCTGCCATTCTAAAATCTGAAATTTGAAAAGAGAAGATTAGGTTTATAACAATCCAGACATTTCAAGCCTACCTTTTCCAGAAGACAGAAGCATCACAAAACTATCTTTCCAGGTGTATAAATGTAATAGTCTCATCAAGTCCTCTTCCAGTTCTTAGAATGCCAGACATTTATATATGTTTTTATGATAGGTTACAAATGTCAAGACAAAGATTGAGGCATTTTTTAAAGACTATTTTTCATACACATGCATTTTGTGGAGTGAATGCCTCTCTATATAAAAAATGTTTTAAAATATAAATAATTTCAGTGCGTATCAGATTGCTGAGAAGTAGAAATGGTTTCAAATACAAATTACTTATTTAAATTTTAGTTTCTAAAATATATACCCAAATTCAGCAACTGAGCTTACAAAAATTGCACATACACAGGAATTGCTGATCTGCTCAGTGTACCATTACAAAAAGGATCAAGACAACTATCAAGAATTCCTTAGCAGTTCATATGAGGCCTAGAGGCAGCCTATCACTGCTGTAAAATTGTTATATACTCTTTTAGATACTATTACCTGATTTGGGAAATAAAAAATCAAAGGTGAGGCTGACATAAAAGCAACATCTGGTAGTACAACACTAGCTCCTTTTTTTACCTGTTTAAAGGTGAGAAATTTGCAATGCTCTATGGTTTTAGGCATGCAATCACCTGCTAAACATACCACCAAGGAAACCAAGAAACAAATTTAGGAAAACCACCAAAAAAAAAATAAATATGATATTTAATTACATTTATTTCTTTTTCTTCATGTTTCTTTGACTGGCCTGGTCATCTACAAAGTTAGCAGTGGTACTTTCCTCCTTGATTATTCCACTCAAGTGGAATAGGTTGGATGCTAATTTCTTTGCCTTTTAACTGATTCATTTTAGCTAATACTTTCACCTAAAGCACAAGATGAGAGAGGTGGGGTTCTCACAGCTTTCTTTAAAAAACCCCCAAAGATTGCATTGTATCCTGGCATTGTCCTTGGTCCTCCAAAATCTATACTCAACATACCTGGTGGCTCAGGTGAGATTCCTACACTTTTCAAAAACCTGTATGAGCTCCATCTGCCCCCCTTTCCCAGCTGGAATAAAAACCACGTTTTTATGTCAAAAACTCCTTTTCTTCTCACTAGGATGCTCCAAACCTTCTCTACAGGACCTGTTCATTCATGGAAAATAGGTCTGGCTTCCAGCATGCATCATCTTAGAAGAGCTGAAGGAAGAAAAAAGATAGGGAAGAAGTGGAAGATTCCCGATCACTAAACATTGGGAATACAGCCTTTCGGCTCTCTTCTGAAAATCTGAGCTGCCTTAGCTTGCACTTCAGCTTTGGCAGAGAGATGCAGGCGAAGATCCTCACCGACCTGGCTAGAACAGTGTCTCCCCACAGGGTGGGCAGTGTGGCGCGGTCCCCCTACAGCGCAGCGCCATTGGGCACTCACCTCGCCTGGCGGAGCGGGTGGTCCAGCGCCCGCCGTGGGCAGACTCCTCCCGGTTCGGCGGAGAGGCCGGGGCTGGGGCCGCGGCCGGTAACCGGGAGCCCGTAACCGCTGCGGGGCGGGCTCGGGGCGGCGGCTCCAACGCCCGCCCAAGAGCCGCTGGCGCGGGTCTCAGAGCGTCGGGCGGCCCCTAGAACGGCCGGGCAAAACTCGACCCCACAAAATTCGAACCGTCATTCCACCGTAAAGATCTCGTGTACCTGGGAACCTCCTGCCCGGGCGGTTGGCGTGGTTAAATGTGCCTTGAGTTACTTGAGTAACGCAGACTGAGTTCTGTGCTGCGAAAGTGCTTTGCTCTCGATTATAAAACGTGTGGAATTTTAATTCTTTTTTCCCATACAATGTATTCAATCCTGGTTTTCATTCTGCGTTTTTGAGAGAAATATTATCCTTCATTCTTAGGCCTGAAATTATATTTCTATGCTAAAGGATAGTGTGTAACTCCAGAGGGTGAAGAGACGACTGAAAGGAGGCCTACCACTGTGCATAAATATCTAAGGGCCAGGGTGGAGGGGTGGGAGGGGTGTGCCAAGAGGATGTTTCTAGGCTCTTCCCTGTGGTGCCAAGCAATAGGATAAGGGATAAAAGGCAGAAAGTGATGGACAGGAAGTTCCTCCTGAATATGAAGAAGTTCTTAATGTGAGGGTAACTGAACCCTGGAACAGATTGCCCAGAGATTGTGGAGTGTCCTTCACTGGAGATATTCAAAAACCATCTGGACACAATCCATGTACTCTGGAATAACACTGCATGACAGGGAGATTGGAACAGATCCACTGTGGTCCCTTCCAATCTGCCCAGTTATATGATTCTTTGACAAATGCTACTTTGAAATCTTTTCCTAGCACCTGGAGGAAAAAGCAGAAATCAACCTCTGTCAATTCTAAACCAAGGCTGCCATGAGGATGATAACAAGGCAAGACCAGGATTCCCAAACAGCCCAACACTGCCAGGACTTAAAAAAGCAGCACCATTCCAGTAGAGCGGGATTTTCAGTAGTGTCTACTCTGGCACTCGTGTGGTACCCTCAGCCTCCTAGTGGCAGCTGGAGGGATGTCTCGTCAGCAGTTGACAGGGAAGTCACCGTAGGGGATCCTCACTTTCATGACATGCTTCAGCAAAGTAATGCCATGGTCAGGGAAGCTCCTTCCCTTTGGTCCTTATGTTGTCCTGCACAAGGGCTCGTTACCTGTGCAGCATCAATTCATACACTGAGGCAAGATATTTCTATTTCTTATTCTAGTTTGCTCCAAGTAGAGAGCTGGGTGGTAATGCACAAAATGCTGGCTCCCCAGTAATCAAAACTTGTATTTATAAATTCCAACAAACAAAGGCATCAGCATTCATTGGTTGCAAATTACATAACGTTGCTATTAATTAGTACTCAATCCTGTAATTGCTAGTTATATCTCTCACTTCTAATGATAGTTAGTCCATAGGTGCAATTCTTCCTTCCATTTGAGTCTTGGGTCTGTTTTGAATAGGTGGTCAATGAGTCAGTGATCATGATTGCCAATTGCTGGGATTACCTTTTTCCCACTTACTGCTCAGTTTTGCTGACTTCACTCTTGGTGGCTCTCGTCCTGAGAGCCTATTCATTTTTGGATTGCCTTCTTTTTTTCCTTGAAACAGAAGATACCCAAGCAGACGACACTCACAATGTAGTCGCTTAACCATAACTGTGCAGATATAGCTACTGACTAACAGAAAAGCAAAAATTGAAAAGATTGATTCAGAGTTTGAGGGGCTCGCTATGCGTCAGGGATGAACTGGCAGACCTCGATCTGATCCCACACTTTCGCAGCGCTACTCGAGCATCCTTGAAAGCGAGAAGCCCGGCCTCTGCTGGGGTGGGATGGGGCGGGGCGCAGCGCCGACTTCCCGCCTCCTCCTCTCCCTCCTCCTGCTCTTCACCGTTCTCTGCCAACATGGCGGTCCCCGCGGAACTCAGCGGGCTGACGGACGAGGCAGCCTACGAAGCCTGCTCGGAGCCGGATGCCAGCACTAAGGTGGGGTGGGTGGGGGTGGCGGGCGCGCCCCGGGGCTGGGCTCCTGCTCCTTCCTGGTCCTCTCACGGCGCCTCACAGGGCGGACGTGCGGGACATGGGGACAGGCATGGGGACAGGCATGGGGCCGGGCCAGGTCCTGGCAGGGCAGCGAAGTGTTTCCGGGCACGACTGTCATCCCGGCGGGTTTCGGGGTCGTGGCGAGGGGTGGGCGGGCTGGGCCGGGTCGGGCCACGCCCTGTGAACCCCTGAGCCCCCCGGGGCACACTCGGCCGGGCCTGCGCCTATCCTGGCTCTGAGCGAGCGCTCCGGGGCGCTTTAGCCAGTCCCTCCCAGGCGGCACAAAAAACCCCGTCAAAACGCCCCAAACTTTTTCACCTTTTATTAGAAGAACATTGTAATTGGTTTTTTTTCCCCGTTACCCCTGTCAATTATTCTGCCACTCACTTTTTATCCACTCGGTCGTTCACAAGGCTGTTGGTATATAGTTACTCTGGGACTTGAAGAAAATATCCTTACAGAGTTGCAGGCTGGTTTTGCTGCCAAGATACAGTCAAGCTTGACAGAAGCTCAGTACTTGTGCCATGAAGTAATAATGAGCTCAGGAATCTAGGACGCTCAATATTGAATATTCATGTGTCTGTTGTGCTTGTGTGTGAAGTTGGCCATGTATGTTACAGCCTCATAAAAGAGTAATAAATGTAAGGATATCCTTTTTTGATGATACATATTGAATGATGCCACTCATGTGTTTTATTTGTTTTAAATATTACATTACAAAGGTTTATTTAATAAATTTGTACTTGTAGAATTAGGACAAAAGGTTTTATTTACACTTAATGTAGTTCTCTTTGTTACTTCTCAACCTGCTAGTTTTACATTCTTTACTAACTGGCATCTTTGTTAATACCCTTAATTCAATTCTGGCTGATGTATAAAGAATAAACCTTTTTTCCCTCAGGATTTCATGTTTCAGCAGACAATGTTAAGAGTAAAGGATCCTAAGAAGTCATTGGATTTCTATACAAGGGTACTTGGAATGACGTGAGTAGAATTTGTATGCCATGTTAAGTTTGGGCTTTTCTCCTGTTCTTCTGAAAATTATTATATTTTTGGATGTAATTATACTAAGTGGTCTAATGACATAAACAGTGCTGGCCCATCAGTTGATGCTCAGTTGAGCAATCTGGCAGTAAGCTGCAGATGTCTGAGCTCAAATGAACTAATATTTGCCTTGACTAGAAATTCCTTTTTTTCTTAAATAGGTCATTAATTATCAGTACAACTTGCTTACTTCCTCCTCACTGAGCCTGCAGCTAACTGGTTGCTTACTTTTGTGACTCTGCTTATAGTAAGGAGTCATTGTTAAAAATCTTGAAATTAAATTTTCTGCTAGTTCTCAGAGGTGGCTTACCTTCAATCACATGAGAACAAGGCAATAAAAGGTGAAGATAAGGTCTAATCTCAGTCTTTTGGAGGAGGCTTTTGGGAGGCAGATGCTCTGCAGTAGCCAAACACATTCATGCTGTGGCTTTTTGTGCATTCTTGGCATTTGAGTTATTTCAAAACAAAATACTATGTTTTTAAGCATCTTGAGATGTGTTCAGACTAAAGTAAAATAAATTACTTCCACTGTAGTGAAAATGTGTGAAAATAAAAATTAAATTTCTTGTAAAAAAAGAAATTATATTATTTTGCATGCCTGCTTGTTCCAGTTAAATGTCCTACATAAAAACATATGTCTCATGTATTTTTAATTGATTTGTCACATCTGAAAGGGATTTTGTCATTATAGCTAGCTATTGAAACTGTAACTGTACTTCATCGAAAAGTATGTTTGCTGTGTTCTCAAACTTTGGTGTCAGTGAGCTCTCCAGAATGAGTAAGATTCAAAGTAGATCTTTTTATTCCTTAGTGAAATTTTAAATTGGTTAGAGATTTTCATGTGAAAACACAGTCAAGTATCAGTGTGAAAACCTGAAGATGCAAGCCTTTGTACTGACTTTTCTATTCAGTTACTGGTAATTTGGTGTCTAAACATCTGATTTTTTAAAATTTTGTAGGTTTGTAATGTGTTCTGGAGTGTTTTTATTTGATAGTTTAAAATGTAGCTATTTCAAGGTGTGGATTATAGAAAAGCAAAAATTAATGGAAATAATTCTTCCATAGGGGAAGCATCTTGGTTTATTTGCAAGCTACCTGACTACCCTTTTAACTTACTATTTCAAAATAATTGTTCCCATTTAGACTGCTTCAAAAATTTGACTTTCCTACTATGAAGTTCTCCCTCTATTTCCTGGGGTATGAAGATAAAAACAATATCCCAAAAGAGAAAGCTGAGAGAACAACTTGGACCTTCTCTAGAAAAGCTACACTTGAACTGACACAGTAAGTGTTTATGTAAAGAGAGATGACACTTAGCTAACAGTGATTAAACAGTATTGGATAAGTGTAAACCCCATTAATTGAATAAAAATTTTAATGATTACTGTGGATACATCTTCACTGTCATACATCCTTAAAATATATCTGAGATTGTATACTTGGAAAGGTTAATCTTCCTCTTTCAGAGCTGTTTCAAACTGCTAGGTGAACATTTATATGAAAGAGTACTTGCTGTATTTTATATGCATGCCATCTGGGTAAGTAACTTAGGGAAACGCAACGTGGCTAGACCTTTATTTGGCTCCCTAAAGCATCCTAATAATGGGACCTATTGCTTTTGGAATCTAATCTAAAGGGGTATTAAGTCAAAATACATGCTTCCTGTAAACAGAACAATTTAGTAATGCGACTAATCATTATAATTGTGCAGAAACAATCTCCCAAATGCTGTCTTAGTTAACTCCAGGGCTTGCTACCCTCACTTGTTGTTCCTCAGGGATGGCAGATACACTGACTTGTGCAGCAAAATCTTTATAATCTCACTGAGACAGGAGTGTTTCTGACACATTCAAATGTAAATCATAAATAATAGTGAAGGAAGGTGAACATGACTGGATTAGCCCCAACAGCACCCCTGGAGACCATGACTGGGGAAGATCTTTGTGTTTAATGAATGCAGCCAACAGCTGAAATTCTCTGGTTTTTTAGGAGAAACAACTTACCCTCCCCCAAAGAAACTGAACATTTAGTATTTGTTAATTTTAATGCTTTTCTTCAATATGTAATAATTTTTCTTACAGCAACTGGGGCACTGAAAATGATGACAGTCAGTCTTATCACAATGGCAATTCAGATCCCCGAGGATTTGGTAGGTCTTTAGTCTTGTGTTTATAGTTTCTAAGCTTTGAAATAAAATGTACTAACTCTTGGAAAGAAGGGAACTTGCCTTTTGCCCTTTATCTCTCTTCTTTCAACATGTATACTGTGAGAGATGTTGAAAATAAATGAGCCAATGTGTTTCAGAATAATGAGCCATAGTTAAACTCTTTATCAAGAATCTAATACTTTGGCGAGCAAACACATGCTAATTTTAACAACTGAGTGAAGAACATCAGTTGTGCCTGTGTATTATATTATCGTGGTGTTACAACTGATTTAATTTTGGATTTCTGCTGTATAATCCACTAGTTACTGATTTTCAGGTACAAGAACAATTCTTTTTTTTTCTGTAGCAGTGAGGATATTATTTATGTGGCTTGATTTGATACTCTGAGTGCTTGTAAGGTCACTTCTGTGAAATAAGTTTCACACTCAGTCCAGCCACTTGACATTTAAAGCTCCTGAACTGATTTGTAAACTCAGTCCTTGTGTTGCACTTGTGTCAGTCTCTGCAAAAACAGCATTAACAATAAACTCCATGTGCTGTTAAACAGCAAATACAACAAAATCCTGTTATGGAGCTGTGCTTCAAGGAAGAAACTACCAATATAACAGTTTGATTGAAAATCTTGTTTTTTTCTAAAGAAAGCTCTTGTCTAAAGAGCATAAGATACTTCAATTTGAACTTTTGTATTTAAAAGGCATTATCAAAAGACAGCTCTTTGAAGAAGAGTAATCTTAATACCCAAAACGCTCTTGTTTCTGGAATGTTTTCTTAAATATAGTCATAGCTTATGTGAACTACAGCATGAAATACTAAACAAACCTTTTTCACAGAACCCTCGGCAATGCTTAAAATGCACTTCACTCTTTTTACCTTCTTGCACAGGACACATTGGAATTGCTGTTCCTGATGTCTATAAAACTTGTAAGAGGCTTGAAGAGCTGGGAGTGAAATTTGTGAAGAAACCAGATGATGGTAAGTCTTGATCAGAAATGCAAGTAATTTTTTTTTCCTTGGTTTTAATATAACCTGTCTAGGAGATCTTCCTGGAAAGATGTGTAATGTGTTGCTAGGAATTGCCACTGCTTAGAGGTTTCTAGAACCAGTTACCCCTGCACCCCCTTATAGAGTGGGCAAAGTAGCAATAGATCCATCCCACTAACAATAATTTATCGGTCTGCTGTGTGCCTTCTGTAAGCAGCCTGACCTTCAGTAAAATTCACATTCTCTGTTGATGTCATAGTTTACATGTCATGTATACATGCCTGCCTAGAGTTGTTACAGAATTTACTGTAACATGGATCAAATTCACATGGCACATCTGCATGGTTCTTGTCTTAGGAAAATAAGCCAGAAAACATAATAGTTCCCACCCATTTAAACTGAGTCATTCTTGACTTTTCTGGCTATTTTCATGTAAATCCACCTAACACCTACTATACAACCTACTAGTTACTGTATTTTTAACTATTCTGTTCAGCTTTGGTAGGAATAGCCCCATTAGTCTGTATGATAATTGACTTGCATAATGTATAGCACAAATGTCTAGAGAGTATATAAGCAAAGAATGTCTACGTGAAAATATCCCAAAATGCAGAAGTGGTGAGAAGTCTTGCATTTTTCAGTTGGATTCTCTTTCATAAAAAGAAATCTCTCATGAGATTTTTAGGACTGATGCATTCAAAAACAGACATGTAATACTAGTAATTGGAAAGAGATTTTAACTGATTTTCATCTTATTCACTGTGTTCTCAGCTGAAGCAAAATAAGAAATGTAGCTGAAAACTTAACTTGATTCTTTGAATTAAGAACAGATCTTTTTATTTCTAGCATTTTAGAGTTTCTGAGCCTTTTTTAATTTGCCCATTTGTTAAACCCTGAGAGAGGCTTGAAATGAGAGTTGCTGACTTAGAGCTGTGCAGTAGTAGGAATGAAAGTACATAGAAGAACAAGCTTAGACTATAAATGGAGGGAATCACAAAAAAAACCTCCTGAAACAGACAAGGGGCAGGGGCAGAGCAAAAGCTCTTCTTTAAAATTCAGAAACAAAATTCATGCAGCAAATTCCAAGGAGGAGAAGGAAGCTTTGGGCTTCACATTATTTGCAGAGCAGGCTGGGAGATCATGCATGGGGTTTATTTTCCTGCCTTACTGATCAAACATCTGTTCTCTCAGTTGTTTTTGTGACTAGAATATATTAAGAGCTAGGCTGGTTCTGTTACAGTAAATAACTTAATGGAGCAACTATAACTACAAGTATGTGGTTAACACTTTAAAGGTAGCATGTTAAGCTGTGCTATCCTGATCTACTGTTGAAACAAACTCTTGGGGATCCTGATTTAATGAGTAATATGTTTTCCAACAGTAAAATTTATAACAATCATGTCCTACATTTCTCTGCTTAATGAAGTGATGCAGAAGTGTACTGTAAACCATGTCAGGGTAAAAATGTTAGGGTAAAATTTCAGTGTAGACTCAGGAATGATGGAAGATGAACAGAGCAGAGAAACACGGAATTTTATACCAGCAAAGCTAGTTCAAGAAAATATATGAAAACATCCCTAGAGCACAAAAATATTTTTCTGAATTTTGAGAACAAACACTTACAGGGGCACATGGAAGAAACTTCAGTCAACAAAAGATGGAATTCCAAAGTGACTTTTTAACTACAGCTTTATTGAGAGTAGGATTGACAGTTGTGCATACAAAGACCTTATGATGATTAAAAACTAATCTGGATGTTTCTAGAATTATCCATCTGAATTTGAACTAATTCCAATGCAAAAGGAAAAATATTTTTCAAAGTAGTTATATTTGACGTTTAGAACCACTTGTGTTGTCTTAATTTTATCTTTTCTTTTTTTTATTTTTTTTTTCTAATAGGTAAAATGAAAGGACTTGCATTTGTTCAGGATCCTGATGGCTACTGGATTGAAATTTTGAATCCTAACCACATGGTGACTCTCACTTAGTTCTACTGAAGTGTATTGTCTAAGTAAGAGAGGCCCACTTTCAAATTCCTGGTGAAAATCTGTAACAGTGTTTGTGAAACCTGCTTAATAGAGAGGAATCAGTCACGTTCAGAGTCTCCTCCAAAACTATCCCCTGGGACCTCACTTGGATTCCTCTTTTCTTGTCCTGCGATGCCACTTCAAATTGTTTCCAGTTAGTAATACTCAATCGTTTTCTGGAAGAGCACTTAAACAGATTCTCTTCTTGAACATTCATTATGTTACTATTTCAATAAACAGTGTCAAAAGGTATATGACCAGAAACTCACTGCATCTCACACTGATTAGATTTAAACTAACAAAAAACAAATCCTGTGTTACTACTGATGATCATCAACGAGGAGGTGAAAAGAAACTTCAGTGTATTTTTTTATGAAGTCAAAAGATCCTGAGGACTTCATGTCCTATGTTGAGGACTTCATGTCCTATGTTCTATACTAGAAAATAAAATGTCTGGATAATTTTGATTGGAGTAGCAGCATGCTTACAAAAGTCATAATCTTTCTTAGATTATTCCAGGTAAAACTCTTTTAAGGAGCAGCCCTCAACAATCTTGCAAAAGGAAATTTTATAGAGGCAATAAATCTGTACAGCAGAAAGAATTCAGTCTTTCAGCTCAGCTTCTGACTGCTGACTGAGAGCCAAGGGAAGAGGTCTCATAGCTGCTAACTCACAATGACCCTTGTCGCTTTCAGCACTAGAAAGAACTTGCTCATAATTTTTGTTTAAGTAGAAGCCTGGGCTATATTTAACTTAAATGCCCTGCATATTCTGCCTTAGGAAATTAATGAAAAGGAGTATCTGAAGCAACATTTTACTACTACTAGAGATCTAATCTGCCCACTTAAAAAAAAGTTATGGTATGTACCTGCAAGCAGCAGGAAAACATGTAGCATTTCCATGTGTTACATAGATTACTTGATTTTATGCAGTTTCTCATGTTGTAAACAGTGCAAATGATAAGTTTTTAAATCCCTTTTTTCTTCCAACAAGGAAAGAAAAATCCTCTGCCTTGTCTTACTCTGGTTTGACTAGCACCTAACTTTTTCAGTTATGTGGCTGTCAAATAATGTGTAGTGTAACCAAAGGCTAACAAATAGTTTAATGGCATTGCACTTCTCAATAAAGAGTGTCTCAGTTCACTTCTCAATAAAGCATTGGTGAAAACTACAAAAAAATTTAAAGCACCTGTTGCTTTGTTGCTCATTGTTGAATTCTAGATGACTGAAAGGCTTGCTGTTTTGCTTTGAGGATTCTGTTTTGGATCATTGTACTCAGAAGTGAAACTTCCAATGGTCCTTTCCTGCGGACTCTTCATAGACCTCACTGGTACACCTCTTGTCTGTCTCCTGTACAGTCTTGGGAACCCAATTGCTGGGTGCTGGCCTGTGCCAAAGGGAGCTGATCACATGAAAACTGGGTGAGGTGTGATTCTACTGAGAGACGCACAGCTATTCACGAGTCTTCACAGAAGTAAGAGTGAACACCGTTTATTTCTATCTTTAGCACACCTTTTATAGGGTTTTACAGGGTCTGCAGGCTAAGCAAGTTACTATTGGCTAATACACACAGGTTTACATTTTTTCTCCTGTACACAAGGATATTGTTTTGCTTTATTCTCTCTCTTGCAGGAAAGTTTCAAGGACTTTAGTCTTTAATATCACGACTTATTCCAGAAGCTGGTTTGTGCGGACAGGCCTTTCATGCCCACCTTCTGTTAAAATATCACCTACAATTCCCCCTTTCTCTTTTTGGACAAACCAGGCTTTGGATGTGACTCATTCTACATTTTTGCGAAGACAAGATAACATACAACTTAAAAGCATCATTTCAATTAACACTATAAGTAAAATCTGTCTTCCTTCTAGCACAAGAGATTTCAGCCATCCAGTGATAGATACTTCAGCTGGCAACCTAATGGGGTCACTATCTTCTTTCACGGCATGTAACCTATCTTGTAGTTGTTGTAGTTGCTTACGGATGGAAACTGAATGATCAGTAAGATTCAAGCAGCACATGCCTTCAAACTCCTCACAACCATGTCTTTGTGCCAAGAGCAAAAAGTCAATTGCAGCTTGATGTTGTAATACTACATGATGTACACTACTCACATCAGCAGAGAGTTCACTTAACATTGTGGATGTTAAGTTCAATTCTTTCTTAGTCTAACAAGCGAGCCTTTTTAGAGTTGCTAAGCCTTTAGCAGCAGCTGCTCCTGGAATAAAGAAGGAGGCTGCCTATATTATATCATGATTCCAAAAGTCTGGGTTTCTAACATCATTACATTGTAATACATTTAGGCTTCGCTTTGACCGTTTGATATATTTTATTTTTTTTATTTTATCAGCTACATTCAGCAATTGGTGTAAACTTGGATGGAACAAAGTAAGTTTCCCAGGATAACAGGATCCTCTATGTGAATTAGCAGGAATTCCATTCCATGCTCTATCTCCACAGATTAGGAATATGGAACTAGGTAATGGCTTTGGTAATCATCCTGTGAGAATAAAAAGCTTTACTTTCAGTGTGAGTAACGAGATCAACTATAGGGTTGACTGTAGCCCAGTGTTGCACCACCCCATTGCAGTGGCTCCCTGTCGGGTGTGGATGCTAACTCTGAAACAGAGAGCACAGTGCCTGTGGAAGTTGCAGGCCACATAGCTTTCTCAGTCTTGCCTGGGAAAGTGGCCTGTGAATTCATAAGGAGGAATTAAAACAATCCTCAGAGATAGAAAGCAGCCTTGCAGGTGCTGTTTGTCTGTTCCTTGTTTTCTTGCAAGAGAAGGGCGAGGGGTGGTGAACCCCACTGACCAATGATGGTGATGTGTTAGTTTACTAACCAATAAGAGTTTTCTTTTCTGTACTTTTCACGTATCAGTCTATAAAAAAGACCTGAGGTAATAAACCAAGAGAAATTTCTCCAGTTCGACTTCTTCATGGGAGGGTCTGTGTTGTTCTTTTTGCTGTTCCCAATAGAGCGACAGTTGGGGCTCAAACATTATCCATCCACCTGAGGTATTGGTGGAACCTAACAAGTCCAATTCTTCTGGGGGCCCTATGGTAACATTGAGAACTTCAATAATTTTTGCTTGCCAGCAGGCTTCAAGTTGTCTAGATGTGAGACCAATAGTGCAATTGCACTCTTGCAACATTGCTAATCGATTCAGTCAAGTCTCGTTATTAACCAAACCTTTAAATGCTTGAGGATCCCATTCAGGGACTTCTATGAAACAGGTGTGAAAAGGATCTCTAGGTGTGGCTAGGCTCAAACATATTGATTTTTGGCCTGTCAAGTGTGCCAGAGTGATCCATATGTTCTGTCGCTTTTGGATGTTAGCTAGCAGACAGTTAGGACTACACAGCACAATTACCATAAGCAGTTCGTTCCATGCAAATGACCACCATGATTGCAGAATCACAGCTAAGGCTTTAACATTAAAGGAACTTTCAAATATGCTTACTTTAACTCTTGAAGGGGGAATACTTACACTTTATACTAATATAAGAATTACTACACAGGCTAAACTATTTATCTTAAACTATTATCTAACTACTTTTAACACACATGCTCTGGTATTCATGCAATCTAAGCGTGAAAGCAATTTGCTGAAAGGGTAAACACACAACTACAATTTGTTTTATATACAGTTAGATGGAGTTTCTACACTCTTTTGATCTTCCATAAAATTCTTCTTACAAACAATGATTTAATGCAATTCAGTCTTGGAACATCCGCTGCTCCCGTGATGTCAGCTGGCAGCCGATTGGTGACTGACTGAAGGCATCGATGTTTAGGTTGTTCTCCAGATCCTTCTAAATCTTAAAACAGAGAATAACTGAAAAAAAATTGGTAGAGACACAACATCATAATAACAACATAAAATTTCTGTTGGTAAACTGTGTAGTTTTCAGACACAACTGTGTTCTGACAGGTCCGCTTCCGATCTTATTTGGAGTATCAAGGTTGTGTGGTGACTTCTCTGTTCACTGGATCTCATTTGTTCAGAGGCAGACAGTCTGGTCAGATGAACAGGTGACCTTTTTGAAACTTTCAACAAAACACAGACACTTCTCTCCCTGAAGTTAATGTATTACACTAATCAAATGCTTTTAGGGCATCAATTCTCCCCATTTAAAAAAAAAAAAAATGAGATGTATTTCTGTCATACACATCAACATTAACATGAAACTATATACACAATGAATAAAAACCTATAGCAGTTAAAAATCAATCAAATCATAAACATTATTAATAACATATGAAATATAAAACTACTATTAACCAGTAAAACACTGCACCAGCATCCCATAGTTTGCAAACAAACAGAACGCAAAAAAAATCAGTGAAGGATTGGATAACCACCTCCAGAAATGATTCTCCAAGCCCACTTCAAAATTGATCCAGCTGTCGTATTAATAGGGTCAAATTGCTAAGTCAAAAAATGACTCAAAATCTGATTTGGTGCAAAAACATCTGGATCTGTTGGCAAACATTCTGTCTAGGTAAAGTCAAGGCTTGGCCAGGGTCTTAAGGCTTTAAACTGGAAAGATGCCTTTTAATTCATTTTCAAAACAAGGTTCTCAATAGTAGCTATGAGATGCTTGCAGCACAGCAAACTTAAAATGCATTTCTACAAAGCAAATGATCAGAAGCCATAGATAGCAGACCAGTTAAACCATTCAGCAGTTGGTTTAATCTGAAGCCTCTCCCATGGCAGCTGACCCTCAGCAATGATACATTTTCTTGGAATTCTGGAAACACTGAAAAATAATAAACCTATAAAAAACAAAAGCTGCAGAGATTGCAACAACCACTAGAACTCTCAATGAAATTAAGGGTGTCACAGACTGCATTCACTTCTACCCATATGCAGGTTCATCAGTGTTCTATCACAGCTGTTTTAGTTGTAGTCATCTTCATCTCTCTAGGAAAATAACTATACTTTGCAGTTTAAACAAGTGCCTCTAATAAAACATAAAACAATTTAAATTAATATTTAAACTTAATAAAAATTAATTGTGACAAAAGAAAATAACAAAACTTAACCTCAAAAAATATCCAAGTTATAAAACTTAACTTAAAAACACTCAAGCCTAAAAATAATGAAACTTGACTTTTCTTAATTCTATTAACATTTAATGTATATTAGATAAAAACATAACTTAATCTTATTCTGTTATTACAAAAAGGCAACTAAAAGTTTGATATATACCTTTTAAACACAATATAACAATAACATGGATTCACTATAAAGATTATAAAAATGTAACTAATACATCACAGTTCTATGGCATTTGGCTTTAAAATAACTCACAATAATTGCAAATGCTATTAAAAATACTTATTCACAACAGGAATTTGCCTAGTATATGCTTAAATTGGTTAGGATTTTAAAGTGTAGTTTTTCTAGAGAAAAACCAAAACAACACAGGATTTGGCAAGTTGCCATTCAGCTTCTGTAGCACTTTTCAGAAACATCAAGTCCAATTTTTTAACTAAAATCCAAATTAGTCTTTTTGTTTTATATAACAAAAAGACTCACATTGAAATTAGCTTATTAAAATTGTGGAAAAAACAAGCAAATTGGTAATATATGCTTTAACTTAACTTTGTCTTGTATAGTAAAGTTCTCTTAGCTATTTATTTTTTAAACCATAAATCTCTTTTGTAGATAACATTAATTGAAAGGTTGTTTTCTTAGTAGCTGTAAAGCATACAATATTTTAACATTAGGTTTTAACACTAATTATTGCAAGGTAACTTCTGTTAGTATTCACTTTAAACACTTCTTTAAAAAAAGTGTCTTTTTGAACTTTCAAGGAATCACAGTAATTTCTTTAGTAATATTCTAAAAACTGCAACTGCATAAACTCATAATTACTTAAAACACAAAATTAACTCTAAAAGGGTATATAAAAACATTTAAAATAAAACAATGAATCATGACTTTTTCACAAACTGGGTACTATCCCAGTGCTTTTTCTTAGAGAGGGAGAAGGGGGAGTTAACTGCCCACTTTGCTGCTGCTCTCTGCTGCTGTTATCTTCACATCCCCCACATACTCTCTCAGAGAGGAAAAATGGAAAGAAAAAAAAAACCTCACAAAGTTAACTTGAACATATGCAGTTATTTCTCTCAATCTCTCTCGTTGTTTGCAGATAGAGGAAAAAGGGCACGATTTTACAAAAACAGGCAATGTTACACGAAAAGCCTCTCAGGGCCAGGTGGTAAAAATGGTGACCATTGCAGCTTATCAACTCTTAATTACAGTGATGAATTTTGAACTAGATACCATATAGTTCACTATTTTTTGGCTATTTTGTCTCTCTTTGAAGCTGACTGAGCCACCTGTTTCTGCTCAACTGCTTCTGTAATTGTTCAGCGTGGCCTTGGAGCTTTTTCTGCACTGCCTCTGCCCCGGGGGTGCCTTTGTTCTCTGCGCACACCTCAGTGCTTTCCCCCATCGATGTGGCAGGAGATGACTGCTGCAGCAAGTCCGTCTTGGGCCCAGCCATGGCTTCTGAAGTGGTGGCTGTGACCCTGGACTCAGACTTCGTATCTTTTAAGGTAGCCAACACAATTTTCCATATTGAACCGAGTGCTACTGCGACTTTACTCTTTTCCGTGATTGCTGTGTCCCACATCAAAGCCCTTATATCCGTCCATTTTTCAACTGCTTGCAGTGGGGGCACCGTTAAGCACCCATGATTTTTAGCCCATACAACGAGCTTTCCCAGGTCCTTTTCCTTGACTGCTTCGCCTCATTTAACAAGAATGCTAAGAAGCAGTTTTTTAGCTGCCACAAACTCCACATCCATTTTTCATGCAGCCACTGGGGGAAGGGGCACGACCCCTCACTTACTCCTCAACCTTTGGACTCCCCCAACGACCCAACGCCTTTTTCACTGCACTCAGATCGTTTATCCAGTACTGATGCGAGGTAGCGTCTATCTGCGCTCAGATCCACTCCACCAACCTTGGTCCAAGGCCTTGTCCCACCGTGCGTGGACCCGTTGAAGCCTCCCTGCCCGCAGGGTCCTGTTCGAAAGCCAGATATTAAGAGATGGCCAGCTATTCATGAGTCTTCACAGAAGTAAGAGTGAACACTGTTTATTTCTATCTTTAGCACACCTTTTACAGGGTTTTACAGGGTCCACAGGCTAAGCAAATTACTATTGGCTAATACACACAGGTTTACATTTTTTCTCCTGTACACAAGGATATTGTTTTGCTTTATTCTCTCTCTTGCAGGAAAGTTTCAAGGACTTTAGTCTTTAATATCACAACTTATTCCAGAGGCTGGTTTGTGCGGACAGGCCTTTCATGCCCACCTTCTGTTAAAATATTATCTACATGACTCCAGCTCCTCCTGCCATGTGCTGGATTCAAATGGTTGAAGGTACCTGGATGAGCCCGCTTGTGAGCGGAAAAGCCACACTATGAAAAAGACAGTGTCTACAAAGGAGACAAAGGAGTCTTGCATCTTTATTCGAATAAAGAGAGAGAGTTCACTGGGGCTGTGAACTGTCTTCAGTTTTCTCTCAAGGTTTCAGAGGGCACAGCCTCCTTTTATAAACTCCTGGCCACATGTTCTCCTCTTTCTTTCCCCGTTGGCTGAGGTACTAGGAAGGTACAGCCTTCCCGAACTGCCTACCACATTTTTCCTCCTTAAACATGTCATTTTCCCCAAAGTTCAGAAACTTAGGCTTGTGCATGCCCATTTTTCTGTTTCAGGAGTCAAACTGGGCTCTGTAACAAACCTGTGGCTTGAAGTTGGTAGAGACATTCAGGAGTATTTCAAAGACATTAACACCCATACCCTCACCTGTGGAATTGTTCAGAAAGACATTAGCACACATCTTTCCTATTATGTAGTCCAGTGGATAACTATGCAAGTATGAGCGGGCTATGCTGAAGCTTCTCTGCTTAGTAATCAAAATTTATTCTAAGCATGTTGGCTAATCTTGTAGCGACCCTTGGGTTAGAATTTGCTTGACAAAATGTATACATGATAGATTATGAGGTAATAAAGAGGAAAGTAGTAAAAAAACACTGGCATCTACAAACTAGTTACAGGAGTATCATGAAGTGGGCAATATGTGGGTTTGGGTTGTTTTGAAAAAAAAGTTACTGCTTCTTCTCATACCAAGAACTGATTTAAACTAGTATTCACAGATAGGAAATCCAAG
The DNA here is from genome assembly GCF_001522545.3 of Parus major. Taxonomy (NCBI): domain Eukaryota; kingdom Metazoa; phylum Chordata; class Aves; order Passeriformes; family Paridae; genus Parus; species Parus major. Next base: position 29,774,209 of record NC_031770.1, read on the forward strand.
AATAAACTACTAAAGAAAAACACTTGATAAGTCTTTTAACCTGCAACAATACTTAAGAATTTAGACTTAGAAAAACTTTTGAAATTATTTCATGTTCTCACTGATTACAGGCCATTATTTTTACTTCTTCCAAGGAAGGGTTCGTTTCTGCTAAATAAAGTATGGAACTAAATAGCGTGTAATGCTTTGCCTCTCGGAGGGCTTAAATTGAGCTTCCTGCAGCGCAGCAGAAGTCCCTCTCATGGTTACGTAACGACAGGCCCACATTCCCCATTCTCGCAGGGAGACGCTCTCCTGACGCACGAAAGCAGCACACGCACCGAAGAGCAAAAGCTACGCATGCCGCTGCCAAGGAAACACGGATTTTGAACGCAGCCAAGGAGCAGCGGACAAGGAAGGTTTAAACACGAGTGACTACTTCACAGTCCTGGTGGCCCGGCAGCGCCGCTGTGTCCCAGCCGCCTGCGCTCCATGGGCGGAACAGGAAATGGGGCGCAGGCGGCGGCGTTCCCGCGGGCGGCGGGACTCACTCCTGTGCCACACACAGACCGTTGCTCCTCGGTGACGTCAGTGCGCCGCCGGGTGACGTATGGACGGCGGCGGGACAGGGGTGGGGAGGAGGCCTCGGCGGTGGCGGGGCCGGTGAGTCCCGCGGGCATGAGGGGTGCGGCGGCCCCGGCCCCGTGGCCGCCTGGGGTTTCGAGGTGCTGCCGTCGGCGGCTCCTGCCGGGCGCGGGCAGGGCAACGCGGGGCGGGCCGGGGGTGCGCCCCGTATGGGGAAGGCGCCGGGCCCGTTTGGCGGGGAAGCGATTTCACCTGAAGTGCCTTTTTGTGGAGGCGAGGGAGGGGACGGCCGAACGGGCTGGGGTCGCCTCCCCTGGCGCCTCCCGAGCTGGGGGTCGGTGGCGGCCCGGGCTACCCCGGGCGCGACCTTGGGCACGTTGCCGGCTCCGGCCGCCGTCTGTAGTCCGCGCCAGCCTCCTGCCGCCCCCTCGTCTTGCCCCTGGCTGGCTTCTCAAGGCCCTGCTGTGGCCATCTAATTCGAATTTTATTTCTTAAAAAATATAAGTTCAGTGTTTTGAAGCTCTCGCGGTACTCAAATGTTTTCCCTGATGCTTTGGTGTCGTAGTAGTTTAACCACTCTGCAATTTATGCACTATTGTGATTCATTGAAATTACTCTTAGAAGGCATATTTTCAGACTTTAAAATAAACAATTTGATGTTAACTTTTTAGCAATCTGCAGGTGATCCCGCTTGCCCATCAGTGCTCTTTGCTCATGTTTTTAAAGTGCAGCACACAAACTTTCTTGAAGTCCTGTGCTAGAATCATTTAAGTTTTTATATGTTTTAGGATTTAATTTGAGCCTGCTCACAAAGCAGGTGTATTTGATGCGTCTTCTGTTATAAATGTGTAAATCTGGTGCTTGAACTGTTCTGTTGAGATAGTTACTCAAATTTAACAAAGACCCCAAGAATTTTCATGAATGGCTTTCTTATATATTTTCATAACACAGGCCAACCTGATATCATGCACTACTTATAGGAAAGATACTTACAGATTACATTTTGATCCTCAAAATCCAGGAGACTTTCTTTGACAAAAGCCTGGATCTGATTTGCAGAAGGATTAAGGTGTGGTTACTTTCTAGTTCATGAGACTACCTAAAAATTTTTTTTCCTACCTTCTCCTTTGTTCTCTTAAGCATATCCCACAAAGAAAATTAGAGTGACCCTTATGAGTGAATTCATAGATCAAGGTATCATCTGTTTAGCAAATTAAATACAGTCTATTTTTCCTCCTGGCAGGTTTGATGGGAAGGTTAACAATAATTTATACTTGCTGAGAGAGACATATTATGTTGGTTATGTATTTAAGCAAGTCAAACCTCTGTATTTCTCTCTTTCTTAACCCTTCAGTTTTGTTTTGGTTTCCTGTTTAAAAAAAGGTTTGCGCAATAGAAAGGTCTGCAACTGCCTTAAATTTTGTAAAAAAAGCAACCACCAAAACCCAATCAGAACCCCCAAAACTTTAGCTAAGTAAGAACACTTGGAAAATTTTGTCTGTGTAGGGAATAAAGCATGTGTGATTCAGTTTGTATAGACCTGGTTTAATTAGGACACCCTTGTGGGAAAATAGTGTTTTCAGGGATATTAATGCTGTAGCAGAAATGTCAGGATGGAATTTTTTGTCTTATAGTGAATATGGCAACATGTTACTGTCTTCTATGATGGTTAAAAATATGAATGGTTAAAATTGAATTATGATGACTCAAAATAGAAATACTGTTTTTGTGTTCTAATGTTTTTATAAGTTTTCCCATTAAATTGAAGGGTTTTTAAAGACTTTATTTCTGCAAAAAGTTGAATTGAGAAGTACATTCAATTTGATCATAATGCTTTGTGCTCATAGTTTCTGATGGTGTATGTTTCATGCATTGTTCCAGGAGATGGTCCATTTCTTGCTGTGCAGCTGGATGTTGCTGAATAATGTGTCTATGAGCTTGCTGTTCAATCTGTCTGTTGTTCAGAATGGCGAAGAACCCTAATTTCCCAGAGGTGGGGAATCTGCCTGCAGGCTATGCTCACTGTAGGTCTTCAGACAGCTTCAGTGGTGAGTGGACCCAATGTGTTTTCTTGAGATTTTAATGTTTTTTGTTGTATGCCATTTTAACCAGGTTAATTTTATAAATGTGTTAATAAATAATCTGCACTAAGTATATTGTTCTTAGTATTTGGCTAAACTTATTCCTTTTCTTTTGTGACAGGAAAGCATCTGATTGGAATGTAAAATTTTAGCAGTACAGTACTTAAGTGATGGGAATGTGTTTGCAGATGAGCAGGGCATAGCTTCCAATACAATTTGAGTCAAAACATTTTTTGGTACTAAATTGCTGTGTAGAATGCTGTGGTTGGGTGGTGTGGGTAGTTTCCATTAATGTTACCATCTGGTTTCCTTCTAATCCTTTCACAAAGGGTGGGTTGGAGATGCAACTTGAAAATTCTCAGAAGTTCACTTAACCTGAGCTTTCATTTTCTGTATTTAAATATTCATAAGGGTTGATTATGTTGTTTCTAATTTTGGCTACAAAGTATCAAAAATTGGTTGTTTTTTTTTTTTTTTTTCTCCATTACAATTTTCATTGGGATTCAACTTTGTTATTGTTATTTAGAAGTACAAAGGAGCTACTGCAGCTAGGGTTTTGACAACTGAAGTATTTACACTTTGAATGTTGAAGTATTTACAGAAAATTTCTGTTTCCTGTAACAGAATATCAGTCTCAAAGGTGAAGAGTTCAGAGTATTAAAGCCTGTGCTAAAAGCTTTCTGTCATAGAGTCCCGATGAGCGGAAGCAGCAGCTTCTTTTCATATTCTTCTTTCTTCTTTCTGTTGTTCTTCTTCTGTTGTTGTCCTTCTTTTCCAATACAGGAGGATTCAATTCATAAATCATCCAATTAGCTAAAAACACAGTTCTAAAACATTCTTCTTACACCAATCTGGGCTTAATTCTAATGTATGAAAGTCATCTCAGTTCTTACTCAAGATCTATGCATATATTGTGTCTGTTTACGCAAATAATTCTATCTAGAAATACAAGCAATGTTCTTACTATGTTTTTGTTATGTCTGGACCTAAGTTAATTTTGTAGAAGTTAACACTAGTGAACTTTAGGGCTTTTTACTAGCTAACACAATCTCTTAAGGCATTGAAGATATATTTCTACTTTCTTAAAACTAAAACTTACGCTCCTACTTCAAGTCTGTGGCTTAATATATTTTAGTTTCTCTGAAGGTTTTAATTCAATCCTTTCATTCTTTCCTCTTTCTAAGGAACTCAGAGAGGCTTCTATTTCGTGCATTCCAGCAATTTAGTATGCTTATTTTTCTTATATTTTATTTTCAATTTCTATTACTTTTTTTTTTTAGTTTCATTTGAAGTTCTTTGCGACTGTGTTTCCACAGTATCTTGATTTTGGGTAAAGTGTTTCCATGTGTTAAAGTGCAAGTAATAATTAATCCCAAGTACAAGTGTTTGGGGATTTTTTACATATTTTCTGATAGTATCTTTACAGTATTTTATAGTAGAACATGAAAGTGTATTTCTGTCATGATTTTGACTTGATTTATGTGTTAGACGTGTGCAAGGTGTGGCCTTTTCTTTTTTCTTGTGGTACAATGTGACGGCTATAGCTGTCACTGACCATGACAGACAGTTTAGCTCATTAGGGAATTGAGAAAAACAAGCCCCCAGGTATGAAAGTGATTAGTTGAATTCAAGCTCAAACAAGGAGACCCCAGCCAATCCCTATGAAACGTGGATGGATACATATCATTGATCAAGTGAGCTAGGCAGTACTAAGATCACTGTTGTGTTTTTAAGTGCGGAAATTTGAAGCCCCTATATAAAGGATTGCCCTTCGATAAAGGTTGATAAAGGGCGTTGCTGCGTGATCTTGGTGTGTTTATGTCACATTCCTGTCTCTATCATCAGCAGCAGTGTGCCACCTTTCTTTAGCACTTGAAAAGTGGCTAGTAACTGGAGCAGGAAAGATGTCTCTGGAAATATGGATGGTCATTATCTGAAACAACCAAGCTCTTTTTAAAGAAAAGTAAACTGAAGTGTAATGGTAGAAGCCAATATAATACCTAAATTTGCTTTTGGATGCTCTTACCATTGAGACTATAGAAAACCTCTGTTACCAAAATAAACCAAATCCATAAAAAGCTAAAACCTGCTGTGAATGAAGAAAAACAAAAGAATTCCATAGAAAATATGACTAATGCATTTATCTGTTTTGTACATTAGTGGGCAATCACCTAATTTTATGACTGAGAGGTATTAAGGAGTTTGTTTTCTCATATATATATATATATATATATATATAATATGAGGGAATAAGAAGTCATCAAGAAAACTGAGTGTACAGAATAAGGAAATTGGATGGTACATTGTAAAGCTTTTTGCTCTGACAGACTTTGTTATTTATTAAAAGTTACCCTCGTTATTTATTTTCTCCCAATTCTGAAAAGTTGACTAGAATCCTGCAAAAACAGTTTTTACTTTTCACTGATTCTAGTACTGATTGGAGAGTTAAGACTAAGCTCAACTGCTCACATTGCTTATTTCTATTTTTTGTGTGTGCATTTTAATTCAGATAAAATTGCTTTCTAATAGTAACATGATGTAAAATAATTCAGTTTTTAATTCCCTTTGTTGGAAACTTTGTTTTAAATAACAGGGTTGACTAACAAGGTGACAATTCTTTGAAATACTTAGCTAGAATTGTTGGTGCCAGCTATGTTGAGTCTGGTTGAAAATGAACTTTCATAGAAAACCTCCTGATTTAATTTTTCTTGTAATATATGATTACTTAGATTAGTCACAGTTTTGTTATTGTAGTTATGCTTGCTATTCTTAATATTTTTGCCCTGTGTAATACTGCTTGTTTTCTTTGTCCTTCAGGCTACCAGTATCACCATCCCTCCAAGATGAGTAACGGCCACCCTCTTCGTCCATACACGGCTGTGGGGGAGATCGACCATGTTCACATTCTGTCAGAGCATATTGGTGCTCTAATGAACGGGGAAGAATACAGTGACGTTACCTTTATTGTGGAAAAGAAGCGTTTTCCGGCACACAGAGTGATCCTGGCTGCTAGATGCCATTATTTCAGGTGAAGTAAGGCTTTTTGTCAGGCTCACAGGAAATTTTTATGCAGATGAGATAAACATTGTTTCTCTATGAACTTTTCAGGGTGTCTGTCCATTGAGTGTGACCTTTTCTGTGTGAATGTTTCCCAGCACATCAAATCATTGTGTTCAAATAGAAAAAGATAAATACCATGTCACAGTGTTATTCTTTTGACCTTCATTAAATTGGATTTTGAAGGTAGTTTTACAAATTCAAGAGAAAGAGAACTTGAAAACATGAAAGTACTACTGCAAAGCTGTTTTGATTTCTCAGAGTATAAATGGTGTGTTTCTATGGAATATACTCAGCAGGTTTCATTTTGATGAATTGGAATTAAGCAGAGGATTGGCTGACATAGACTAGAATATATATTTTAAAACTAGGAATAATCCTAATCAAACTTTTTTTTTTAAGAGCTGGTCATTTTTCAATAGAAATACATTTAACATTTCGGTGAATTTTGTCAGAGGGATAAGCTACTAACTAAGCTAAACTCTCTTCCTTATAGAGCATTATTGTATGGAGGAATGAGAGAATCTCAGCCTGAAGCAGAAATTCCTCTTCAGGACACCACTGCAGAAGCATTTACCATGCTGTTGAAATATATTTACACTGGTCGTGCTACATTACGAGATGAGAAAGAAGAGGTTCTTCTTGACTTCCTAAGCCTAGCACATAAATACGGATTTCCAGAACTGGAGGATTCCACGTCTGAGTATCTTTGCACAATACTTAATGTTCAGAATGTCTGTATGACTTTTGATGTTGCCAGTCTTTATTCTCTTCCCAAATTAACTTTTATGTGCTGTATGTTCATGGATAGAAACGCCCAAGAGGTGCTCTCCAGTGAAGGCTTCCTGTCACTTTCTAAGGTATATCTTTTTTTTTGCACTTTTTTTCCCCCAGGACTGTTAATTTTAATGGCAATGCGATTTTGTGATGAAATACTAATGGGGGAACCAATTGAAAACTTGTGTTAGTTCATAGTTATCTTATATTTGTGAAACTGTGGCAATTGGAAATGGTCAAGACAAGCTGAACTGAAAATTTTGGCAATCTGTTCTGAATTTTTTAGATATTGACCAGTAAATATAGCTAAATATAGTATGTCTGTTGGAGTGTTCTAAAAGATGGCATCAGTCAATCTAATTTTAATTTATCTTACTTCATCTGTTCCTGGTATAATGTAATTTGGCTTGTGAATGCTGCAGAGTCAAATATAGACTTGAATAGGACAGGATATGCTTTGTTCTAAGGATTCCTTGATATAGGCTTCATCAGTGATGGGTGAATTTCTGCTGGGCAAATGGAAGCATTCTGGAGCCTACTGTGATTTATGTTGCTGATTGTCATCATGTTCTGAATTTGCAGAATATGATGGTGTGGTAGGTGTTTGGGGTTTTTCTTGTGTTGTTTTTTTTTGTTAGATGCATAAATATTTGTGACTGAGTCAGACTGTTCTATGAAGTTGAAGTTTTGCACTTACTCTCAAGGGGTCTTTGGGCTGGACATAATAGCGAGTGTTTTCAAGTAGTGTTCACATGAAGCAGCAGAACACTTTGAGTGATGCTTTAATTGGGTTTTTTTTAAGTGTTTTTTCTTAGGGGAAAAGATGTGAAGGGTCTATTCCTTGAATGAGTGTATGACACTGCAATAAGTTACTCCTTATATAAGGAGAAAATAAAAATTTTTCTCTCTGTGCTTTGTCATGTTCAGCTTGTTAAGTCTGAGCTCTGAGAGCGTATTGTCAATAAAGAAACGAGCAAACATCCTGCATCAGGAAGTGCACACTTGAAGGTCTTTGGCATAGCCAGTCTTGGTATATATGAGAGATCTTTCTTTTTTCTAGGCAAGCTCCTGCTAGCTTCTGCTAGCTAAGTGAAAATCAAAAAGCTATTAGATTATTTTTGTTCTCATTTTGGAGTCAGTGGGTTTTATACATGAGTAAGAGCCACTGGAGTTTTTACCTGGTGATTCGTAGTTGGTACCAAAAGACAGAGAAAGATTGTGACAGGACAGAAATCCCAAGTAGTTTGAAATGGTTAAAAGAAATGATTTTTTCATTTTCATTTCAAGCAACACTTTTTTCTCACCAGTGCCCTTATAGCAACTTAAGTTTAAAGGAATGTTTTGAAGCATACTACCAAGTCCCCAAATTTCTGGTAATATTCCAAAGCAAATTTGAACTACTGAATGTTATATTGATTATATTGATGTCAATTTCTTCTAGTGATTTTGTTTTATTGTCTATTGTTTTGGTCATGGATTCTGTAATTCTTGCATAACTAGAATAAGCTATAATTTCAGGGAATCACTTCTTTAGAGATTATTTTTAATAGCTACAAGTTAAAATAGACATTAATTTTTTTTGCCTTATTTAAATTTCCCTTGTTTAAAAAAATAAAATTCAATTTAATTTCTGTTTACTTAGGGGATATATTTTTTGTTCTTATTTCTCTTTTCCAGGCTGCTCTTCTAAGTATAGTACTGAGAGACTCATTTGCAGCTCCTGAAAAGGACATTTTCCAAGCTTTGATGAACTGGTGTAAACATAACCCCAAGGAAAACCATGCTGAAATCATGCAAGCAGTACGTTTGCCACTAATGAGTTTAACAGAACTTCTGAATGTTGTAAGACCTTCTGGGTTGTTGTCACCTGATGCCATCCTAGATGCCATTAAGATTCGTTCTGAGAGTCGTGACATGGACCTCAACTACAGGGGCATGTTAAGTAAGCATGAAGTTCTTTGTTTGTTTCCTTCTCATTTAGTGACTGTGGTTATCTGGAGGATATGGTTAATTTGTGCTTTGAGTTTTCATCTATTACTGTGTGTTATAAAAGATCTGCAGTATGAAACATCTTGTTATGTAACTGTTCATGTCATTTTTATTTCTCGATATTAGACATTTATTTTCTTGCTTTGTATCTCAGATATTGTTCAAACATGAATGTAATACTATTTTCCTAGAGGAAGTGGTAATTGAATTGAAAATTTTTTACAAAATAATTGAAAATAAAAATGAATTGACTGTGAGATATATGATATGTAAGTGGTTTTATGTTGATAGTGACTTGTTTTCTACTTCATAAACATTTTTGTAACTTTTCCTCTACTACTTATGACTTTTCTCTTACTCTTTACATGCTTGTCTAAATAAGTCTCTGAAGTTGTTTTAATGGAAGCCTGTAAAGTGTAAGAAGCCTTGTTTGACTTTTTTTCTGTGATATCTGTTAATTCAACAAGAGTATCTAACACTCAAGCTTTAAAAAGATGTCGTTAGCCATCTAATGTATGACTTTGACCCGCAGAAAACTTAAGTGTTCTTTAAGAGTCTGCACTATATGCTCAGTCATGCATCATGAGCCCTGAAAATTACTGCTGTCTTAGAATTGCATATTCTCTTTGTTCTCTCTTAGAAGTTATAGTTATTAGTATTTAAACATATGAATTTAATATTAGGATATTGTAGAATATGCAAGTCATGCAAGACATTCTCTTGACACTGGAGTAGATAAATTTAAATAAGTCAAATGGTCTTTTCTGGCTTTTTTTCCTGGATATTTATCTCCACAATAAAATTCTCATACTCGCAGCTTTTTGGAGACTGGAATTTCTTTGTTGTTTTAGTACTCATTCAGGATCTTAAAACTTTTTCTATTTGTGAAAATGTTGATGACCATTTACCACTTCAAATTCTGTTCTTAAGATATCAAATTTTAAACACCATGTTAAAATGCATACCTCTGTTGTCAATCTGCCTGAAGAGTTTGGGGTAGCTTCTCATAATTTAGTTTTCAAATCGTATTTTCTAGGATCTCTCCTCAAACAAGACTGTTAAAAATGTCTTTTGAAGAGGCTAGTTTATAAAAAGTATTGTTCTGTAGTTGAAGTTAGGGATAATTATTCACAGTTAGTTTGAAGGATGCTGTTCCCACGACACAGGTTTATGGAAATGAAATGGTGAAATGGTGGCATAAGAAACTTGCTTTTCCATGTGAGTTGAAAGCCCAAATAGTCAGAAGTTTCCCATTTCACTTAAGTTCATTTAGCTTTGCAGGGTACTGGAAACTTGTATAGTTGACAAAGGAACATAAATGGCTTTACTGCGGTATACACCACTCTGCAAATTCAGCATGCATCTTGAATATTTGATACACATTTTGCACATTTAAGTTTCTTCCATTTGGGGGAAAATAAAACCCAAACCTAAAGCAAACAACAGTTGACAGATGTGACAGAATTCTGTAAAATTATGAAGGGGACTGAGAATATAGCTGCTACATAATAGTAAATTATCACAGCTTTATTACCATAAAATGTGTAGGAGATACCAAATGAAATTGAAGAAGCTAAATTTTTTTAATGCCTCTTTATCTTCTTTCCTTTTTTCTTTTTTTTTTTCCCCTAGAGCATGTGTTTGTGGCCAAGAAAGGATACTAGCAATAAATCATTTGTCTAACCTAATAGAGTTTATATTCAGAACATCTAATATTCAGTATGAGAGTGTAAAATTTAAGCAATTATTTCCTTTTCTTCTTAGTACCTGGGGAGAATATTGCAACAATGAAGTATGGAGCACAAGTTGTTAAAGGGGAGCTGAAGTCTGCTCTATTGGATGGAGATACTCAGAACTACGACCTGGATCATGGATTCTCTCGACACCCAATCAATGATGACTGCCGGTCTGGAATTGAGATTAAACTAGGTCAGCCCTCAATAATCAACCACATACGAATTCTCCTGTGGGACAGAGACAGTCGGTAGGTGCCAAGGTGACATAAAAAAGCAAAGTAATGCATTTATTCTGGAAATAATGTAGCAGTGCAAACTGTAAATTAAATATTTTATGGAAATAGCATGATCGTATTGGAGATGACAATTGCAAAGTTTATTTGGAAACAACCTGATTTTTTAATGCAATTTTGGTTACTTATGCACCAGATCATATTTAGATATGTTAAACTGCCTCAAAGTATTTAAATATTTTTATATATTTGCATTTGAAACATTAAAAGATATTTTTTGTTCCAATTTTTTCAATATATCAAAACTGTTAAGAAATGGGACACTTTGACAGCAAGATTGGACCTGATCTCAGAGGTCTTTTGCAGCCTAAGTGATTCTGTGATTCTGTAATTCAGAGGTAATAAAATTTATTCAAAATGTGAATTACCAACTGACTACAGTAGTTACTAGAAGCCACTTTGTGGTTAGACTGCTGAAATATGAATTGTAATAGATACTGTTGCCCGTTGTTACTGACCTACTTTACATTATTATGGAATGTATGAAAATTAAAATTAGGCACATTTGAACAATTGAGAGGCTGCTGAAGTAGAAAAATTGCAAGGTTCTTTTTATCTGAAAAATTTAATATATTAATTTTGTAACTTGCCATGACAAAGATCTTGCAGTTTAGTAGACAGCTCAGCAGGTACTCATAAGCTGTTAAAAACAATAAAACATGCTACTTACACATTTACTGTATACCTTATGACCTTTCTGGTAAAGGATTAGTTTTATTTTATTTCTAAACTAACAGTTTAGCATTGCAGAACCAGTTGCATTTTGCTTTTTTAGCTAAGCCATGTTATTCTAGAACAGGGTATATAAAAGTTTTAGTTAGAGTGGGGTTTTTTGTAAATTTAAATAAATTTTTAAATATGAGTTAGTTACTAATAATTCAAAACCAATTTCATTAATTTTAGCTATTTTACTGTTCTAAGGAAATTCTACTTCAGTTTAACTGAAATTTGTTTCCCTTCTATTTATTTTGTAAAGATCAAAAAGTGGATCCTTGAAGGTATACGGACTGCTTCATATAATATACTAGTTGTGACAGAAGACCAACCAAATTTATGAAGCAGTTAGCAACTAACTTTATAAAATCTGAAAAAGTATTAGAGATATGTTAATAATGAGTCCTGTATCAATTTTTAGAGAACTTATATAAAAATGTAAAATGCCCCTCATCTGTAGGGCATAAATTTGCAGCTGGTAAAACTCAGGGAAAAATGTTCTTGTTGGGACAACTTTTTAAAAAGTTACCTGTTGTTTGGTGTCCTGTGCAATTCATCTGAAATTTGTAGAACAAACTAGTACTGCTGGCACAATATCTGACAATGTGGATCTCTAGGGATTTTTGTCTTCATAAAATACTGAGGGCAGAACGGTTTAAGATCTAGTTTCTGTGTCATGCTGATTTTTAATTTTTTTTTTTTAATCATTCTAGTTTCTGTGGAAAATTTGCTATTGGGCTTTCTTTTGCTTCCCAACTGGTATGGTACTGGTATTAGTACTGTCTAGCCTATGCAAGGCCAGGAGTTGGACTTTGATCACCCTAGGGATTTCCTTCTAATTCAGAATAGTCTGATTCTCTGTTCTACGAATTGTCAAGCTTTTTTCCCTTGAGTAACTCAGTTATCTTAGATAAATGGAAATGGAGGCATTTGGCTCATCAGTAGAAGATACTGACTTTCTGGAGTGAGTTCAGCAGGACAACAAGATGAAGGCTTGAGCACATGAGATCTTGCTGTTGGTAAGGTGTGCAGGTTTAGAAGGGAGAATTTGTTGGCCTCAACACCTGTTCAGTGGAATATAGAGAATACAGGGACAGAATTCTCTTGCAGCTGTGTGCTGAAAGTGCAAAGAGCAGTGGACACAAGCAAGAAGTTAAATTCATATTAAATATTAGGAAAACAATTTATAGTGGGGTAGTTGAACTTGGGAAGAGTGCCCAGAAAGGTGTGCAGAAATTTGCCAGCTAAGATCTTAAGGAACTTTCTCTGAGATTGTCCTTGATTTCTGTAGAAATCTATTCCTTTCTACAGTCTTTGTCTAACAATTGCTGTCCACCAAACTGCATATTTTTCATGGGATATATGAATAATGTCTTCTAAAGAGCTGTTTTAACGCCTGTATAGACATGAGCAGGTTTGTACAGCATGATTGCTTTCTTGTTGAACAATTTTTTAAATTACTCTGTTCATTTCAACTGTTTATGTGAAGCTCTAGTCTATTGGATATTCTTAACAGAATCAAACGGAAACTAACAGGTATCTTACACCTCTAGTTCAGGAGTGTTAACAGCTGAATCTTAGCTGTAAAAGTGCTAAGGATAGTAGCTATTCAACCTGCTTCTGCAAATAAGATGCTATCCAGCCTTGGGAAACTTGAAAGGATGCTATTGTGTATGATAATGGAACTTTATTTTTGAGGTAATATTTCTTTGCTTGGTATCTTAAGAAACCAGAAAGTATCATGTTGTATATAGGTTACAAATATATGTTCATTAGTAATGATGGTGTGAGAACCTGTAAATTCACAAGGCACATAGGACTATCAGTAACTTTTGTATACAAACTGCTCAAACTCTAAAGCTTTGGGCCTAGTTTGGTCAAGTATGCATATGTTAAAAATAGTAATCTTGCTAAAGCATATTGTATTTGTGTGGGTTGTATTACACATCTCATTGGTGTGAATGTGAAAGCTGGTTATGCAATTGATGTTTAAAGATTCAGCCTTAGCTTTCCAAGGTAGTAACTATCGTTTTAAGGATTTTTAAACAATATCATTTTAAGTACATACTCTTAAGTCCTCAGGAAAATTGGAAATATTAACAAAGGCATTAATTTTAATAATAAATGCTTGTGTAGAACTCCCTAGGAGCAAATCCTCTTTAGAAATCAATGTGAAAGGATGTTAAGTGCTTACATGGTGCTGTTAAACTGCCTGTGAATTTTGCAGACTAGTACCTTAGGAGAAAGAAAATACTCTGAAACATATTCAATGACTTGCAGTTCCACAAGTGAAATTTCTACTTTATTCTAAGTGTTACAGTCATGGATATAATAGGGAATTAGCTGTGACTTTCAAGTTCTGGTTTGGGTTTGCTTTCTTTTAACAGCAAACTATAAGGTAAACACGACTGCTAAGCAGGAGGAAGACACAGATTCTGTTAATGGCTTTTTTATTTTTCATGAGGTAATTTTGGAATGTGTAAGGAAGTAGTGACAGTCTCAATGATGTATCGTAAAGAACTGGAAGGGTCAGAAGTGAAAAACAACATCAGTGAAAATGATCATAAAATAAATTTGCATTTTTCAAGTAAGGAGTTTGAATTTGTATATTTGATCTAGGAAATTGTTTTTAATTTTTTCTTTATTGATTTGGCAATAGAAATAGTACCATATCACTGGTGGTTTAGTTTTATTCCATGGGGAAAGAATACAAATGATAATTTTATGACATGAGTCAAATGTCTCCGTTTCATTTTTTGAGGCATAGTAGTCTCATCTAATGACTGTAGATTGTGAGTGTGTGGATGTTTTAAATCATTTTGAAAATACATCTTAACTGTGAGAGTTTCTTTTCAAAGCTAGTTTGAAGGTAGGGATCTTTATAAGAACAGTTTTCTTTTCAACACAACTGAAAATCCAGAAGACTGTGTAAAATTGTCAACTTGTATTCTAACCGGTATTTTTTGACAATCCATAGGTCTTATTCCTACTACATTGAGGTGTCCATGGATGAATTGGACTGGATTCGGGTTATCGATCACTCTAAATACCTCTGTCGGTCCTGGCAGAACCTGTATTTTCCTGCCCGTGTCTGCAGGTTAGTTCATCAGTTGTAATATACAGTAGCTAACACTAAAGAATGTTGGTACCAGAATAAGTTGCTGGATTTTGCTACTTCATTATGTACTTCTGAAAATGTATGGTATCTTAACTTTCATCAGCTATGCTAAAATTATAGTTTATCTTAATTTATAGAGCTTTGTAATAGTTTATCTTATTCTTTTCTGATATTAATGTAGTTGATACAATGCAGGCATCCGGTTTGAAAATTCTGTTTTTTCTGCATCTATGTATCTCCTTCTCCTTTCTTTTCTTTTTTTTTTTTTTTTGAGTCATACACACCTTTTTTGCAGGTGATGCAGGGTTTTTTTCACTCGGTAGTAAAACTCATTCCTTGACTGCCTAAATGTTTATAATGCACTTACTATAGAATGTGAAAATATATTTTTAATATTATATATTTTCTACTGTTGCACTGTTTTAAATAGTTATGAAAGGCAGAAAGGAGAGAGTTAGAACTACGGAGCTTTGAGGAATGCCTCTAATGTTCAGTTTTGGGTGCCACAATATAGGAAGGATATTAAACTTTTATAGAGGGTCTAAAGGAGGGCAGTGAAGATGATGAAAGGCCTTGAGAGGAAGCCAATTGACAAGCAGCTAAGGCCTGTTCAGCCTGGAGGAGACTGAGAGGAGACCCCATTGCAGTTACACCTTCTTTGTGAGGGGAAGAGGAGGGGCAGGCACTGATCTCTTCTCTGTGGTACCCAGTAACAGGATCTGAGAGGATGACCTGGAGTTGTGTCAGGGGAGGGTGGATATTACAAAGAGGTTCTTCACTCAGAGCATGGTTGTCTCACTATATTAAGAATGGCGAAGCAGTACGACATGACTCTTTGCTGCATTGTCCAAGAGAGCAAAGTTTATTATTCTTGATCTTCTTTTATAGACAGGTTCGAGAAAGTCTGAGAGGTAAAACTCTCATTGGTCATTAAAGCAACACATCACCATCATTGGTTAAGTGGAAAACCACCCCTTGACCCCTTGCAAGTAAATCCTAAACAACACCTGCGAAGATTGTTGTCCTTTACCAAGGACTGTTTGGATTCTTTCTGATGCTTTCTCAGGCCAGAGTGCGAAGTCCATGTGTCTTAGTTTCACATAGGCTCTGTTCCCTGCTTGCTTTTTGCATTTAGTATCCACAGGTCATTGGGTACTGGAACAGGCTCCTCAGGGAAGTAGTCACAGCACCGATCTGACAGAGTTCAAGAGGCATTTGGACAATACTCTTGGGCACAAGGTGTCACTCTTAGAGACGGTGCTGTTCAGGGCCAGGACAGGGACCTTGATGATCCTTGTGGGTCCCTTCAACATCAGTGTATTCTGAGATTCTGCCACTCTGAGAAAATAGCTAGATGGGTTTAAGTGATGTTAAAATTAAGATGTTTTTTTAACTGTAGGTATTGGGAATTCTGCAAGAAGCTGATAATCACATTGAAGCAGTCTTATTCAAAAACTGAACTGAGCTCGTTGATAGGGAGGATACAACCTATATATACCGAAGATACTGTCATTATTAGGTTTTGGGTCATAGACCCTGAGAGGAAATGACCTGTATTTTAATAACTATTCTGTAGACATAAACTTTTTAATTGGCACAGCAACTCTCAGAATCCCCATGGAGAGAAGTGCTTTCTTTTTCCCAAAGAAATCCTGGCTTTTTCTGTAAATCTCTATTCCTCATTATCATATCCACAAAATGGTAGGGAATTTCTTGGAGGTACAGCTTATTTGAAGGGCAAGTGGAAGAGCTAAAGAGAAAAATCATGTAGCAGCATAAGTTTATGAGCACTGAGTGTTAAGGAGCAGTAACCTTAAAGCAAAATATGAGTTCTCAGCTGAGTCACCATAATAATTAAGGAGAGTTTAGGTAAGGTTGTTCAGTAATCTTTATTTACATCAATGAATTGAAGCCTACGTTATAGTAAGAATGCATTTGCTAGTCAAAAATGGCTATTATTTACTGTTGTTTCATGTATTTGTTCCCCTGTCCATAGGAAGACGAGGCTATTTAAAATGTAATTAGAGGTGTAAAATTGCTGACAAATTTTTGAGGGGTTCCACTTTAAACTTTTTATTTAATTATATTAATATAAATAGGTATTACTTGAAGTTGACTTTCCTTTGATCAGGAATTTTGATCAAATTCTCTCTAGAAGAGAGGCCTTGAGCAGGAGAGGCTATGTACATATAGATATTAGTATTAGAAATTTTATCGGTCTTTAAATTAATATTCTGTTCGGAAAGAAGTAAGCAAGGACTTCTAAGCCTTTCTTTTGTCTCCAGTTTCCATGTTTTGTTATTTTAAGTAGTTCTGTTTACTTAAATGAGTTAGTTATATCTAGTATACTAACACACACGAAACAGAAATCCTAATACATGTGGAGTTTTCTTGTCACCTAAAAAGATGTGTTCTCCAGTCTTGTGAGCACAGATTTAAAATATGAGCTAATATGAGATTGTCAGAATGTATTCTTTCAATATTTGATATTCTGTTTCACAGACATGTTGTACATGCTTATCAATGGGCAGATAAGTTTTAAGCATTTTATAGGCTCTGTTTTGCTCAATGCTGCTTCTGCTGTAAAGTCTTGTTTTAGTGTCAGAAGTCCCAGTGCCAAAATTTTACTGTTAATGGACAACAGTACAGAGGAGTGGGAGCATCATATTAATATTCTGTCTAATACTAGTTTTGGCATTTTACTCTCTTTGTCTTATTAATGCAGATAATATTTTTGGAAGCAACCACTTAGGGAAGCATGCTTCAACTTTTAAAAAGTTTTGAATGCATTTTTAGTAGATAGTCATGGATTGAGTGCTTTATCAGAAAGGGCTTCAGACAGGTGGTGGTTTGGGTTTTTTTGCTATTAAAAAAGGAATAAATTATTTTACCTCAAAGTGCTTTATGAGATCACTGTGTAAGATGTCATTTTAAGGAGCAAGAAAGATTTGAAGAGTAGAATTATTGGCTGGGATTTTTTTGTTTGTGTGCATTTTTCCAGAGTGAGATAGTAGAACATGCCAGATGCTGCACAGGTTGTTGAAGGACAGCCAGTTGTCTGATACACTAGAGCAATTGTTCAAACATAGATTATAAATAGGATATGAGCCCTGTGACATTAGGCAATGTCAGTTGCCTTTTTAAGTTTAATTTTGCATAAATAGTAGTTTTAAAAGGTGAGAGCTGTCAATGTCTGAACTGATACATTCATCTAAGTTTTAAGAAGCTACTTAAACATTTCTATGGACATAAAAATTGATGGAGTGTGTCTTTTATTTGGGTTGGGGTCTTTGTCGTTTTGAAAACCTGTAACCTTCCTCTTAATCAAATCTGTCCATGTTCAATTCTACAATCAATGCCTTTTTTACTGGATGAAAACTCTTTAGAGGGAAGATAGGACGCAGGTTAATGTAATCAGCTTCCTGTGGAAGTTAGGAATAAGTGTCAGGTTCATAGTTATTCCATCTTCCTCTGGTAGCAATGAAGGTTAAAACTGCTAAAGGTCTTTGAGCAGGTAATGCTGTTCTCTGTTTTATCCTTCCCACTGTTTTATCCTTTCATGTTGGAAAGGTCACAAAATTTTCTTTTGTGACTTCATCTTTTTACTTTGTCCTCAACCACAATATTTGAAGAACTGCATTAAAAGCAAGAAAATGAAAAATTTTGAGGTTTCATAATGTTGTGGTTTTAAACCAATAACTAAGAAAATTATTTATTTCTTGCTGTGATATATGGATTAGAACAAGAGCAAAACAGGCATAAAACTTAAAAGGGATAAAGAAAGTTTATTGACAAACTACAAGAATAAGAACACCAGAATAAACTTCCAGAAAAACCTTTTCATCCCCTATCTACCCACTATTCCTTTGTTCATATGACAACAGAGACAAAAACTTTGGAACTTTGGTGGTTAAAACAGTCCCAATTCTTGCTACAGTCTTTTCACCAGTCTTTGTAGAGAAACAGAAGTTTCTTCCTGTTAATTTATGGAGTTTCTCACAAGAAAACTGTTTTTGTTATAGTTTTCCATTGCCCTAATGTTAGCTGCCCAGAGCTGCTGTTATCAGAGCCCACCCCTCCCATTTTTACATCACCCTGAGGTGTATATTATGGGCCATGAGTCTAGGGATGGCATTTTTAAAGATGAGTTATTCAAAGGCAAAAAGTCTTCTTCATCTGTTTCTGTGAGCTTCACTAGACAACAGTTTTCTCATTGCCTCTCAAGGCTTCAAATCTTCCAGCACTTCACTATACCATAATTACTCTACTTTTTACTCAAATTTACACTTTGAACACTTTATTCCTCCCTACATACTTTATCATGAATTAAAGGAGTTTTTTTCAGAACTTCATTGTCCATCTCCATAGTTTTAACAGAAAGATATTTCAGCTAAATTAAAGCATCTTCTTAATTCTCTACCTTTTCTGAAGCTTCTTTTCTTTCCTGTCACTGGTAGTTTATAAAGTCTCTTTTCATGTTGATCACTCTCTTTTTTTTCCTCTCTGGATAAAAAGATTAATCCACAAGTCTCATCTGGGTAATGAAAGAGTTAAAATCTTGCCCAGGCTGTTGTAGGTAGTTCTGTGGCCTCGGCCAGTGCAGGAACTGGAGCCGTCTGCGATGGAGAGTTCCTCTTGGCTGCTCTGGAGAGTGTAGTCGCCGCCCCAGCCCTCTGCAGGTCCAGAGCCTCTCTCCTTCTTCACTCAGCAGTTTCTAGTGAATTTAGTTACAGCAAAAAACCTGCAGCCGAGCCAGAGATCGGCTCAGCCTGACGTGGCCCAAGCCCGGGGAAAACCTTCCGCAGGGCCCGCATCTCCCAGCTGGCCCAGCCCTGTCCCCTCCCGGACGCATGGCCTGGGCAGGGAATGGAGCGATCTTCACAGCCCGGAAGCAAAGAGAACCAAGAGAGCTCTGGTTTTACACTTTAAGGTAGGGTTCACAAGTTGATCCCACTTTTCAATGGCCTAAACTGCTGTCAGTTCTCAGCAATGACCGATAATTGGTCAGGAGAAAAGACTCCAGGCAGTTCCCAGCAACTTCAACTTTTCTTAAAGGTAAAGTAACTCCATGACACATAATAAGGCAAATGTAGCCACAAGGTGTCACTACAATAAAAGTTTAAAAGACCTACTTTCTTACTGTTTGCAGTCCTTTGATGAAAGTGTTATTCCTGCTGTGTGCTATTTTTGTGTATTAAACTTCCCAGATTTACAAAATCATTCTGGTTTCCTGTTTATGCTATAGAGGGAGCAAGTACAGATTTAGTCGATAAAATCAGATGGAAACTTTCAATTAATTTTCCATCTTTAGTCTGACACTGAATGATTCTGTGTTTTGACTGGGGGAGTACTTCCCTGACCAGACCAATTTATAGTCTGAAATCAGTGCTATTTTGTCAGTAATACCAAAATTCAAAAACGTATTAAAAGAGTAAAGAGATCGGTTTTTGTCTGTATTTGCTATTATTGTCTTAGCTCTTTTTGTGATTATAATAATGTGATTTATTGAAAGGAAATACTAGTTATTACTGCATAAACATTTGGTCCTAAAGTATGTTTCTATTAAGAGAACAGATAGATGCCTGTGAATCATGCTGGGAAATTATTTAAGCATATTCTTTTTTCTGTTCTTTAAATCTGCTTTGAGCTGAAAAATCTTGAGATTTTCTAATACTGGTGTGTTGAATTAATAGTGATATAAGGACTCCATGTTTCCCTTAAAGGACTTGGCTGCTATCGAAAGTGTGGCATTAGAATTATTTTTACTTTAGAAGGTGTGTTTGTACTTCAAATTTATTTATTGGTGCAGAGAAAATTACTTGCCTTTCCTTATATTAAGCATTGATGTTATTGGGTGTTTTTTTTGTTTAGTGCTTCAACAGTTTCTGCTACTAATGATTACACCATTTGTAATCCTCTGCTTGAGTGATGACAAATTAAATTGTAGACCATGTCTTCTGAACATTGAAAAAATGCAAGAAGAGTAAATTTTTCAGTACTAAGGCAGTTCTGTTCAGAACTTAGAAATGTTAGGAATTGTGCACAATTATTTTGCATGTAATGATATGCAAGAAGATGTGATTTTCAAGTGTAGGCTAGACAAAACATTTTTCTTTAATTCTAGTCTTAATCAGGCAGCCTCAGATAATTGTGCTTTCTACTGGTGGTGCTGCAGTCATTTTATTTTTCTTTCTCTCTGGGAGAGTCATTGAAATTAGCTACAGATTAAGCAGCAGTGTCTCACTTTCAGCCTTACCAGTAAGTCTCTGACAATGTTATCTGATATGGATAGCCATTTAGCAGTTTTCCTGAGATTGGTGGAATCTTAGGTGGATAGTAACTTGGCAGGAGACATTCCAAATACAGTTTGATTTAAGCAGATGTTGAAACAAGGGAGGAGTCAACTCTTGAGGAAGATGCAGTTGAAACATTGTCCCATATACTTGAAATAAACTGAGGGGAAGGCAGTGTCTGCAGATCTAATTTAACACTTGGGAGTGTTTTTTATGCATTATTTCCCCTTTCCCACTAGGGAATGGCGGTGGTCAGAAAAAGCATGGAGACATCCAAAAGAATCTTTTAAACGTTGTTTTAACTTAAAATGAAGCCCTACTGCATCGCTAACCTAACTAGAAAACATAGACTAAGAGTTGCTGGCAAGAGCCTTCTGTCAGTCTATAAAGTATGTGAAATTTTTTTCATCAGTAAGTCCTTAGTATCCTCATAAAAGGACTTCTTGCTAAGGGAATTATTAAACTTGGGTAACTGAAGCCATCTTTACCTTAGTTACAGCATCTGAGAATTACAAGTAGTTGCACAGGCAACATGTTGATCAGTTATTTTATTTGTACTGTTCTTTGGGAAGCATTGACTCTTGTGTAAATATTTTATTTCTAACTGTACAGATATGCTGCTGTTTGTGAGTTTAGGAAGAAATCCCAACCCTGCTGCGTAATTCAAATAGCTTTTCTTTATTTCTGGAAAAGTGAAATTTTAAAATCTTTTCCTGAATCTAATACTGTAAACGATACAGTAATGTCCAGAAATAAGTAAAAATTATCTTGATTTGTATTACAGCAGCATAGTAATAAATAATAAAAGCAATTTTAAAATGTTACTCCAGACTTTTGAGGCTTTTCACTTCATGTTTTCACATGACATTATTTTAAAAAATCAATTTTCATTGCAGGCAGTTTACTTTTTTGTTTTTGGGGTGGAGAGTAGAGCTCACTCATCATTCTTTCTTGTAAGATGTGATCATATTTAGGAGTCTTTATTGGTATGTTTCCAATACTTTAACTTTGAAATGGGAGGAAATGGTTTCCTGTAGTCTCCGTTTTAGTGAATATCTGCTGCTTGTTTTTCTTTCTATCAATGTTTGAACATCCTTTTTTTTTCTCTTCCAGTAGGTTTTCATTCTGTTTTTTTTGGTTTGGTTTGGTTTGGGTTTTTTTGTGTTCGATTTGTTGTTTTGGTTTTTTTCTGTTCCTAAGAAAGGTGATAGTCTGAGATTTTTCAAAGTAGATTATCTACACAGGATCATGAAAGCTGTTGCCTCATCTGAGTTGGAGTGTTTATTGATTTCAAATATCTTTTTCTTTATTTCAGGTTGTGTATATGTTTTATCTCAATCTTACACTTCTAAATCCAGCTCCAAATGTTCTTCTAGTGATGCAAAAGCTCATTGCATCTCTACAGGAATAATCAATAATAATTTTTATCAATAACTTTATCAAAGCAGCTTTTTTCTTCTCAGATTCTTTCTCCTGTCTGTCATAGCAATTTCAATTATTCTAACCTAAAGAGCCCATCTTGGCTTTGAGGGAAAGTAAAAAAGCCAGTGTGCATTTGAGCTGTCAATGACAACCTGCCAGACAACTTATCATCTGAAAATGAGTATTTGTCTGAAAATGTGTGTGTAGAGGGTCAATATATGTTGTATAGAAGTACCTGAGAAATAGGGACAGCCTGCCAATCGAGCTTGTTGGATATGAATTATTAAAAAATGTATAATATATTATTTTCTTTTTGCTTTATGGTTTGGAAGAAACAATTAACCTTTTAAAAGACCTAAATTACATATTTCTCATGTTTGACATAATAATAAGTAGGCTTTTTGTAGTTTGGTTAGAATTTACTTAGTCTGAATTTTGAAGTATTCATTTTGAGTTTCTTAAACTCGAAATTGTCTTGATGTCTATTTTCAGCATTTCACCTCATAAATGAGATCTGATGTAGATCAAAATTATAAGTAATTACTTATTGAGGAACCGCCCAGCTATTCACCAGTCTTCACAGAAGTAATTGTGAACGCTGTTTATTTCTATTATTAACACACCTTTTATAGGGTTCTGCAGGTTTTGCGGGCAGAGCAAGCTACTATTGGCTAACACACACAGTTTACATTTTTTCTCCTACACACAAGAATATTGTTTTGCTTTACTCTCTCTTCTGCAGGCAAGTTTCAAGGATTTTAGCCCTTAATATCATGACTTATTTCAAAGGCTGGTTTGTGCATACAGGCCTTTACTAATATATAAAATATATCAACAATTACTCATCTTGACAATGATACATAAAGATACACCTAAATGCTGAATTACCAAATTGTTGATGAAAATTCTAAAGCAAGCTTTTTTAAAAGTTAAATTTTAAAGTTGCATAAGACGAGTGTGTTTAAAAGGCATCTTGAGCACTTTTCTTTAAACTCCCTTCTGTGTTTTCTCTTGCACTCCAAGAGCTAGAATTAACTGTGAAAACTTGCCATGCATATTTACAGAGACAGGCTTTTCCAAGAGGAAATCATGTTTTTTTTGTAAATTTGTAAGAATTCTGGTTTATTTTAGTTTGTTGATCTGTGATGTTGAAGTTGTTTGATGACATTGTGTAAGCATTTCTCTGTATCCCCATTTCTTAGCAGATAATGGGTGCTGTTTGCCCATGTGTATCTGAAACACAGCACCACATTTAAAATTGCACATTATGAATATTGAAATTGTTTACATGAACCAAGTAATCCACTTCTGTGGATTACTTTTCAGTGTCTTAAGTTTATAAAGCCATCTGTCAACCAACATTAGGCCAATCTTAGCTGTGGAATAATTGGGATGATAAAAATATTAAAGTAAAGTGAATTTGTCTGTAATTAAACTTGATTCTTATTGCACAAACCTCAAGTTATCTTCTGAGTAGCAGAAAGGAAAGTGTATGAGTGAAAAAGCCCTAAAGTAAACTTCTCTTCGGTGTCATTTTTCTCCTCAAAATAAGCTCATGCAGCTTGTCTTAAAGTTATGATTCTTGGGCTTGGCCTGTATTTGCTCTTTCTCATCTTCATTTCAATTGGGATGATGGGACTGATGGTTCTATTTGATGCAGTTTAAATAGTTTCTAAAAGGAATATTTGCGCTTTAATACAAAAGAAGATAGAATACAAGCAGTTGAAAATGAAGAATCAAAGTGAACAATTTATGTTCTATAGTGAATCAGATTTGTAGAAAATAAGATATGAAGGTGTATATAAGTCTCTTCAACTGACAGAAATAAGTGAGTGAAGGAAAGAAAACAATGGAAGAGAGATGTATTACTCAGAAAAAATACAATGTTTCGGAAAAACTCTTGGCAAGTGATAAATGTTTTAAGAGAGGGGTTTTTTTTAAGGTAGGTTTAATGATAGGAAAACCATAGGAGATTTATGATTTTTAGGCTGCTACTGTACTGGAAGCAGTTACTATTTGTAATGCCTCCTAAAGGAAAGAAAAAATGTTTTTTCTAAAACACCAGATTGTGCATTTGGGTTTTCATTTTTACCACAAAGCAGCTTTAACAGCTTTATACTTTGAAGTTTGTTTCTCATTTTTAAGATTTGGACAAATTTTTCTATACTTCACTGCAGATGTAATAAGTATCTTGGAAATTTTAGATACTACAAGTAACATCTTTAGTGATGAATTAAGTAGTACTTTCATTACTTCTCTTCATTGTCTTTCTTGTTTGTATTGGGCAATAACAGCTGTGATGGAAGGTGTATTAAATATTGATTTCCACGTCTGTATTTTGTTCAGCTTAATTACCCTGTCTCTGTTAATGGCAAATTGCAAAGTTGGCTAATCAACTTGCATTTTCATTAACAGTGCAAGCGCCCTGTTGAGTGAGGTAAGCGGGCACCCTCACTGTGTGTCCAGTCTCTGAACTCAAGAGCAGGAGGTGCTGGTCAGGAAGAGGCTGTGAGCACAGACATCCTGTGTGTTCCATCCTCATACTCCTCTGATCCTGCAAATACATGTTCACACACAGCTTGGCCGATAATTTATCTAAGGTCCGTCTGACTGGGGTGCTGTCAACTGCTTGCAGGTTGTAGTTGCAGGCAGCACTTTCCAAAAGCTCATGAACCACTGCATTAAAAAAAAGTAGTTTTATCCATTTAGACAATTCTTTTGCTACTTTGTTTCTTCTAATTCCAGTATTGTGGGATCTGGTGAATGAAAACATTGCATTCACTTTTTGTGACTCTTACTAAGCCGTTTTAAGTACCAAGTGTAGATCCTTCAATCCTAACTCTTTGCTTCCATCTATTCAGTTTCTTTTATGATTTTGAGTGATATTGGCTGTACCTTCTCTGACTCTAGTATGTACTCCTTGAGGTGTGGAGACCGGAACTGTATGTGAGCATTTGAGATTTGGGTGCAGCAGGCTGTAACAGGGTGACAGAACAGCCCTGTTTTGTTCTCAGTACTCTTCCCAATGATGTGCAGTATTTCAGTGATCCCTCCCTGCCATTTGACTACCCCAAAAAGTTTACTTTCATCTGCAGACTTGGAGGCTTCACTAACAAGAACTTAGGCTTATTAGCTCACAGACTACTTAGAAACAAGATAATAGATTTCACTACTTCTTTTCTTGATATTGACAGTACTTTGCAAATGAAATCTTTTTTGGCTTTCATACAGTTATGTAAGTAACTGTGTGAGTCAAAGGAGAATTCCAGTTTGGTTCAATATTTAGAAGTAAGATTTGGTAGTATTCCTTTGAATTTGATGCATGGTTTGCAAAGATTAATTCCCTGATATACTTTAGAAGCTAAAATCAAATGGAGGGGATGGGTTTTTCTGCTTGGTTGGTTAGTTGGGTTTTTTTTGGGGGGTTGTTTACTTTCTGCAAAATTTTTGCTCTAAGCCTATCCAGGGAATTTTCTTAAGTTGTACAATATCTATTTTGGGAGAGAGGATAAAAATACATTAATTTATTTTTTTTTTTAAGTTCCTGACTAGAACTGTAGTCTTAAAAATTAGTGAGACACTTTGAAGTTAAAATAATTTTTTTCTTTCACATCCTCCTATGAAGACTTGAAAGGGGAACTTTTTAATAGTTTTGCAGTTTATTTTAAAGTTACTTGATTCTTCAGATGTGTAGGATTTGTAGTGGATGTGATGTGTACACTGTTTTTCGATGTGATCTAAGATTATGTATTCAGTTTCCCATTAACTGATCAGGCACCCCTGCTCTTTATGTATCACCAAAATTAGGATAATACAGTTTAAAAATAACTTCAGTTAAG
The DNA here is from genome assembly GCF_001522545.3 of Parus major. NCBI lineage: Eukaryota > Metazoa > Chordata > Aves > Passeriformes > Paridae > Parus > Parus major. The sequence continues at coordinate 29,800,092 of NC_031770.1, forward strand.
AAAGCAATAGCTGAAAAGAGTAATGTTACTGTTTCTGTAACAGGCTTTTTAGAATAGAAATTATGGGTTTATGTGTCACATAATTGGACATTTGAAAAATTTAAGAGTAAATTATGAGTATGTAGTATTGAGGCTTACAGTCAGTCTTAACTGTGCCTTTGTATAGCAGTTGTGTTCCCTCAGTGGATATTAATAAACTTTTTATCTGTAAGATTTTGTTCTAATTTCTGTTGAGCTTGGCTCTACAGAATTGTTACTACTTTTATTGTAGTATTGGTAGCAGGACAATTTTTTTTTAATTTTTTTTTTTTTTAGCTTTTCTAATGATATTAATGTTTTGGTGTTTTTTGGTTTTTTTCAAGAGAATTCTTGATTTTGACTTAATAGCTAGGAAAACTAAATCTGTATGAAACACTGTATATATATGCATAGAAACACTGTATATATATATGCATAGACACTCTTCCCATTCAGATATTATTTCATCCTTTTTTTTTTAAGTGAAGGATTTAATGTGTATTTGGATGAAAACTGATTTTAAAACTTTGATAGATCAAAATAGGGTGAAGGGCTAGAAGACATTTTTGCTGATGATTCCATCTTGTAAATTATAAAGCATATATAACAGCTGTAAAGAGAGATGACTTCTTGTGTCATATTTCATCTTTTCTTCATAGATAAGTGTGTAAGTGAAAGGGAAACAAATTGTTTCAATATAGGAAATCTGTGTTATTTCTTTGGAGTGAAAATGAATGAAATTGAAATAGTTCACTCTTGGGTGAAACTAGAGATTATAAATGTATTTTGTCCTCTTGGTGTGGATTGACATAATGCAGATTAGTAGTAAGAGAATGTTCCTTGTATCATCAACTGTTGTCAGACATGTTCACGAGTACTGAATTATAGTAAAGTGAAAGGGGTTCACAGTACTCAAAGGTAATTCATACAGAAGAGTGTGCAATCCATCTTTTTAGTAGAAGCTACTGTTCACTGCTAGAAGATTTATTTTTTCAGACTCCCTAATCCTTTTTTATATACTTTGTATTATGGAAACTTTGTCATTGACTGTGCCTTGTCTGCACCATCTATGCATCTCCTGATTTCTAGATAGATAGCTCAAGGCTCTTTATCTTCCTCTGTCACGTGGGCGTGTGTAGGCACCATCACATCAGGCACCTAAGTGGTTTTTCCCATAGGTATCTGGAAGTAAATATAATGTTAGAGGTCAACAGGATACTTTGTTTCTACAACATTTTAACAAAATTTTTGGGATCCTTGAATTAAGGAACAGTTTCTTAAGTTGTAATTCTCAAAAGATTCATGTTAGATACAATATCAGTTTGTGTCTAAAATTAATCTAAAAAGGCATTGAGCAGCTGGGGAGTTGACTGAACATTTTTTTTCTGTTCTCTAAGCTCATTTAGTGCAGATTTCTTTCAAAAGTTATTGCTGAAGAATCCTCCAAATCATAGGCTAGGGAAAATTGCATAAAACAATGTATGGAATGTACACTGTCAGCTCAGGTTGGCGCAGTTCCTGTATTAACTGACAAATACTGGACCTCAGTTAAAAATATGGTATGTGGTTTGGGATGATTCTACAATATATTTGTTATGGAAGGTATGGCATCTAAGAGGAAGTGAAGTAGCCCTTTGTCCCCTGAAGTAATCCTGGCTAGCTCTGTCGAGGGTGGGGTCAGAAACGCTCTTCACGACCAAGATAAAAGACCAAAGGACTGCTTTTCCCTCCGGGATAAAGGAGGATATTTATTCTGGCTGGCTTCCAGGAGAGAGAAGAGGCAGAGGATACATTTCCCAGACTCTTTCGAACCCCGGGAGAGGGGCGGGGAGACATATAACACCAACCAATGGAATAACGTTTCAGAGACAGAGGGAGGGGAGGGGAAAAACACTGTCACAGCTGCAGGGAGGGTTTACACAGAAACTAAGTAACCCCCAGAAATGTGCACTACCACAAGGAAGTAGAATCACAGAATCATTTAGATTGAAAAAGACCTCTTAGATGGAGTCCAACCATTAACGCAGCACTGCCAAGTCCACCACCAAACCGTATCTGTAAGTGCCACATCCACACATGTCTTTTGAGTAAGTTCAGGGATGATAACTAACCCACTTTGCAGGACAGCCTGTTTAAAGTACTGTTCTAAATATGTTCTTTAGCAACCTGTTGAGTTTTTGAAGGACTCAATTTATAACTTTTTTTTTGATTAACTGATTTCTAAATGTATCTTCTCTATCTATTCTGTTTGAACTTACTTGAGAGTTTTTGTCATTTTGTACTGTGAATGACCTGTGTTAGAGCTGTTAAAATGCAAACTTACCAAATATATTTAGTAACTACATTTGAAAAAAAAATGCAGAGGGAAAAGATATATCTAGGCACTGAAGAACATCTATTATCCCATTTTATTTTAAGGTAAGCTCATTGGTACATTATTTTAAGTTGCCATTTTGGTGAAATTCATAATCTAATCTTTATTATGTAGCTTTATGACTTTACATTATATGCAACCATGATGAAATTTTAAAAGTTGAATGTATTTGTTTTCTAATCCTTTACCTAAAATGGAAATGTTTCAGTATGAAAATGTTACAGCCATTATATCAAATTCTTAAGTACATGTGGGAGGAATGACTATTGATCTAACAGATTTAATAGTTCATATTCAAAATCTATGTAATATTTTGCATCTAAGTAACTGCTGAGTGTAATCCTTCAGGCAGAATTTTGAAAGTAGCTGTGAAACTGGAAAATTACCTTCTTTTCTTTTTCAAGCATAACTGCACTTGAATATTTTTGTTTATTTTAGCTACTAGTGAATAATGTCAGCATAAGGAGCTAAAATATATATTATTTCATTCAGGTAAGAATTTGGTTTAGCTATTAAAATTAGAAACAGTGTGCAGTTACCATGGAAATTACTTGAAGTCGTTGTAGTACTTTAAAGAAGAGAGGTCACCAGTGGAGTCACAAACAATGAATGGAGAGTGCTTTTTCCCTGATAGAAAGGGACCGAGCGTTTTAGTGATCTCTGCAGGTTTTTTCCTATTTCTAGTGCCTTTTTATAGGAGAGAAGAGTTTCTTCTGAGGTCCTCTCAACATCTTTTGGTTTGTTTCCTCAGTTTGTTCCTTTTCCTTCTGACTTCTGGCTTTCAGAATCCATCATTGCTGCTTCAGACATTGGCTAGAAGAAATCTCTTCATAGTACTGTGGAGCTTTCCTACCCACCTAGTCTTTTAAAGGAAAATTTTTATGTTGACCTTGTAGTTAATCTTGATTTATGGGTTAAGAAAGTCATGTACTACTAATATGTCAGTTCTTAGTTATCTATAAGCTCTAGCCCAATTAATACAGTAGTTTCATGAAAGTTGGCTAAAATACTCTTACACTGAGTGAGCAAAAGTTCCACTAAGGTGGAGTAGACTAATGTGTCTCATCTTAATATGCACAAGTTGCAAGAGAAGAAATATATATACGTCATTATCACTCAAGGGCAAGAGTTAACCTTTTTCTGTTGTTTGTTTTCTTGTGCAGGATGTTTTAGGTGTTCATATGTGGTGCTTTAGAGTGAACTTATTCCATAATATTTACAGGCAAATATTTTCAATATTCTACTTCAGAGTTATTAGATCTGGAAGGTGCAATGGGTATAAAATAAAATAGTAAATACCAATATGAAGGGCAAAAATTAAGAATTCTTGTCCAAGTATTCTGAAATATGCTTGTGCTTTTCACAAGGCTTGGAGGTACAGGGGATGTGTGGTCTTAAAGTTGAAAATTTTATTCTTTGTAGAATTGTGGTGACACTTCAGTGTCAGAAGAATTGTCATTCATAGTTACTGTAATATTAGCGCTTTAATGAAGAATATTTTATTCCAGGGTCACTGGAGTAATTTTCGTGGCCTGTTTTCTAGAATACAGTTTCTGACAATTTCCAAAAGAACAAACGGAACAAGTGCTTGTTCTCTGGCATGCTAGAAGATGCATTTCTTTTTGACTTCACTTTCCTCTTTAAACCACTTTCTGTTGAGCAAGTTAAATGTAGCAGTTCACTTGTGCATTAGCAATGTCTTGATGCTTACATTCCTCCTCTATTGCTTTGGAGATTCTTATAGTTAAAAAACTTGTCAATTCCTTATTTAATCCTTCAAATTCTTTTCCAGGCAAAGGCTAAGTTGTAAGTGGTTTATTCTGGTTCAGAAAACCAGGTGTTAAGACAGCTGGTTTCTTGGCCTAGTGACTAACACAGCTGCCATATACTGTGCTGTCACTGCTTCATCTTCCTTTGGAAGGCCTTGTTGCAATGGTTCCTGCTGGTCTGCCTCTGCCCTGAGCTCAAAGTTAGCACTGAGGCAGGGATTTTTGATGCTGACTCACTTTCCTCTTGAAGGGGAAAGCATCTGGAGCTCTGCTTAACTTCATATGCTTAAACTGGAAGTTGGCAACCCTACAGTATATGGGAAACTCTGCCAGCCTCTTACGGAAAGAAAAACAATTAGCTAAATTAGATGTAGAGAGGAGATCCAAGAATCAAGCTTAAAACTTCTTTTGCTTTATTCCTCACTTAACAGTGGTAGGAGATACAGAAAGTAATCAGTTTTTTTTCATTATTGGGTATCTTCCACTGGTTGTGGATGCTTGAGAGCAAGATGATGTCTAGTCTGTGAGTGAAGAATAGTTCTTGTTCATATGCACAAGTAATTAAGTAGGAAAACACATTCTTGGATTAAAGATGAATATGCTCTTCACTCATAACACAGTAACCTAGTGACTCTCTGCAGGCCAGTCATCAGTAAAGTGGAAAAGCACTGATCTAATCAGTCCCTGGAGCAGGCTGAGCCTTTGTTTTGCTGAGCTGCTCTTTTCCTTTTTTCTGCCATTTCTGGTAGGGTTTCTGCATTTTCTTATATCAATCTATTTTCTTCTGTTTTTTTGATGGTCTTAATTCTCTTCTGAGATAGTGCCAGATAGTAACAATTTAAAGCTATCTCACATTTGTGCCTTTCCTTTGTTTTTAGTTTACCCTGCATGGCTTAATTCCTTGAATATATTCTTACTTGTAGACAGATGTAGCCAAAACAGCTGGAACTCATCATTAATTTCTCTCAGTAAAATTGAGACCTGGGTCATAGTGCAGGAAGAAGGAAGGTAAGAATAAGGAATAAAAGTTTCATATTTGATGTGGGAAAGGCCTTAATTCCTCACTGGAATCAGCTAGTTTTTTTCTGGCAGCATCTTCCTGTCCTGAACTGGGAAGATACTAAAAAAATTTTACAGGTAGGTGAATGCTATGGTCAGCCATGATAGAATGTCTTGTAGATACTGTATTAATTTAAGGTAAAATGGATCAAATGGTTTCAACAGAATTAGAAGGAATGTTTTGTTGATTTGAAAATGATGAGATATTTGTGCTAAATGAGATTTGGAATTGTTCCAGTAAATTAAATGGCATATATGTGGTAGGTACTCAAGATTATTTTTTTTTTGAGTATATTTGGATAATACACTTGGTTAATACATAAATGCAGGATAATAAAGTACCTGCCGATGTCACTGATTTATTCTCAGAAGTTTCTGTCAGAAAATCAGCCTTATAGTCACTGTATTTAAAGGGTAACAAATGCTGCACTATTTTTTTCTTGATCTAAATATTGTAGCTCTTAAAATAAAAAAGACCTATTTCATCCTATTTAAAGGCAGCTGGCATTCTCCAGACTTTCTTTAAATGTGTAAGTCTGATAGAGAGATTACATAAATTCTTAGGAACTATGTAGCTTGTGAGTCTCAGAAGAGCCTGGGCAGAACACAGGAATAGGAGGATAAGCTTTAAAAGTAAAGAAAACCTTTCAAACTGAAGATATGAGGCAAAGGTCAAAATAAGCTTATATATGGATGGTAAGATTAGGAGCAAGTGTCATGTCCAAAATACAGTATGGCCATGCAAGACAAGCCTGGAGAATGCTTAGGAAAGCTGAACAAACATGCAACTTACCATTCAGCCTAGAATGCTTCAAGTAGTCTATAACTGTATCTAAAAATTAATGGACTAGATAATCCCAATGCCTATTCTTTGTCCTTTTATGTTTTGGCTATGTTCATCCTATAAAACTCCATTCAGCTTTCAGAATGTATTGACTGCTGTCATTGCCTCTTGGGTGGAATAGCTTCTGGCCCATTACTGGAACCTTACTGAAGTAGTGCTTGAGAAGGGAGTGCCAGTTGGGCTAGCTAGAGTTATGCCAGGGACAGGCCTACTACATTAATATTGTGGGCAGTATATCTGCTTCCATTTTCAGATGACCTCATAAACAGTGTAGCCAGAGAATAATCTCGAGACTGAATTCTGTGAGAGGTTTTCCTGTGCTTTTGTGCAGAATAGGGGAAAAGCTTGGAGGAAGCAGGCCTAAAATGGGGGCTATCAGGTCTACCAAGGACATAATTTTAGTTTGCTTGACCAGACTTTTACTGAGTGTGAAAGCTCTTTGTACAAGGTTCAACTTGTTAAATAATTTGTAGTGTTAAGGTTGTCATTTTTCTGACGCATCAAAAGCATATCAGTGTTCTATGTTCAAAAGCTGTTCTATGACACAACAGTATCTATTCTGTGATTAGTGATATCTGAGATAGTGTGATATATATATATAGATATATCACACTATCACAGATATGTAATAGATATATAATAGATATATCTCTGAGCTGCACAGAAATTTTTGTTTTCCTTTATGATACAGAGTGAAGTAATAAAATATGTCACTGATAATTTCTTTAGGTTTTGTAGAGTGCATTGCTGTTTTTTATACAGGTCATCAAAAAATTCCTTTAGCTGTATCATCCTTTTGAAAATGAGGAAAATAAAACTAAAAAACTAAAAAATGTTGGCTAATCTGCTTTTTTTTACAGAACAAACTAAGATATCAGAGTTTTATTTTTAGTTCTTGAAGGATTGGGATGCTGTATATTAAAAAGATTAGATGATCATTAGTTGCTGGATTTTTAATAGGATGTAAGATGCATAAGAAAGTGAAGAAAAACATATATTCAGCAATTGCCAAATCAAATATCACTTTGTTTCTGTGGCATATAGGGAGTAAGAAGTGCAATGTCAGTTACTCTTATATAGAAAGTTTATCCTCTGGCTCAAGTTAAGATTTATTATTTTTAAATCTTTTATGTTTTGATCTTTTATGGCATTTTGTTAATACCAAGTTGTCTAGCATCTCTGGACTGATTTTAGGATGATGGAATGAGTGATGAACCTGCAGAGATCGAATACCCTCTCAGGGGGATGCTGAAGCAAAAGACTTTCTACATCTACAGAATGAGAAACCGTGAGGTAGCATATTTCAGTGATAGGGTTAATGTTCAGTTAAATACAAGAGGAAGAGGAGCAATAGTGCAAGGGAGGAGTGAGAAATTAAATGGTATTTTTTTAGAAGTCTACCTTATTGCTGCCTACATTGCTCCTTTGGGATATTTCTGTTGAGTGCAAGAAAACAGAAGGCTCTTCTTGAAAAACCCAAGATGAAATTACTGCCATAATTTATTTTTTTTCCCCTAGTGTAAAAGCTTTATTTAGTTGGGGAGGGTTTATTTCCAGTGTTTTCCTGGCATGGCTAAGTTCAGATGACAAGCTCCAGGGTTTTCTTCCTCTCCTCCCTCACAGCCCCCACATCCCAATATGTGGAAAGTAAAATTTGTTATTGGTTTGCCTTGGGCTCTGGAGACCACATTAGGAGCCCAAAAAGGGGCTTCTGTCTCTGCTGTTGGACACTTTTCTGTCATCTGCTAACTGAGGCCATTTGCATTTTCACATGGAAAGGAATAAAAGGTCTAGAGGATGAAAACTTATGTTTATGTTGCTAGTCTTTTGTTAAAAATGGTGGTAAGAGATTTAAAAAATGCTGTTCTTTAGGCTCTAGTGTTATAATAAAATTTGCAATGCAGAAGCAGATCAGCTCTGAGAAAAGAATACAAGCAGGAAATCTCAACTTACTTTTTGTTGTGACAGTTTATATGCAGAATGTCCATTTCCTTGATGTTAAGGTAAGATGGCAGCAAAGCACTACATTTAGTTACAGTTCTAAGGCACCATGTTAACTTTTCAAATGCTTATTCCTATGAAGATGCTTTAAGAGCACCTCCTGGAAGAAGAAATTGAGGAGTAAACATACAAGACCTACCATATAAATTCAGTGTATTTTCACAGCAAAAGTTAATCTGCTTTTGAGAAGCTATTTATTCTATCCTTAGAGTAATTTCAAGTTTTAACATGAAATGTACATAGTCAGATCTTTCTTTGATGAGGAAACAAAATTGTGCATTTTATGTATTTAAGCCCATGTAGGGTAGTGAATTCTAATTTAAAGCATTCTTACTGATGTAAAATAAATTAGGAGTTCAAGAAAATGGATTTTCTTATATAAGCAGTGGTTCCCATACTATTTTTCTCTGGTGTTGTATCATAAAGTAATGTGTAGGGAATATGGAATTGATTTTGCCTTTAGTGTTTACGCAGTATTTGATAGTGTTTTCAGTTGCTGTATAGAGCACCTATACACACATGTGCACACATGTTTATGTGTATATGCATGAAGACATATAAACCTTTTTAAGCAGAATGCTAAGGCTATTTTCAGGAAGATTAAATTCAGTTCTTTTATAAATATAATGAATAATTATTTTAATTGCGCATTGTATGGTGGTGTAATACTCAGTTTATATGGGGAATGCAACATTCAAAATTCAAAATGTTACATTGAAATAAGATCACACTTAGAGTATTGAAAATCTAGCTATCTAGATACCACATGTAATAATATTTCAAAACAATAATACAAAATGTTTTATGGTAAAAGATTTCTTAAAATTGTTCTTTCTATCAAGAGAGCTATGCATATAAAAACTAGAACTTGTTTGTTAAAACAAAGTGAAAAATTCAGAATAAAGTGCTGATATATTTCTTTTCCTGTTTTATCAATTCTGGACACAACCACAGTCTCTATGGTCATGTACTCCTTAAAATTAATTCAAAGATCAAAAATTCTTCAGAAAATCTTTTAATTTAGAATAAGTGTTTGACAACCTGAAATAGGAATATTTTCTGTAAAGTTTTAAAAAGCAATAACATGGATTTATATGGTCCTAAAAAGCCTTTTTGCTTTTTTTTTTTTTTTTTTTTTTTTTTTTTTTGGTTTTGATGCAGGATCCTCCAGCATTTAATCTTTACTATGTTCAAAATGAAAGCTAAATGGTGTAAACTGGTCTAGCAGATACTAGATAGTGGGAAAAGTTCTTGATGGGAATTCAGTTCATGTTTTAAACTTCCATGATGACAATGATCAGTGCTTTATCATATGGTGGAATTAAGGTTTTTTATTAGGTTCCAAGAATCCTGTAGTTTTTAAACCTTCAGTATGTTTATGGTACAACCCTTAAAGGAGTAAGCTGTACTCGCAAAGCTTTTCTCAGCTATGAGTTCATACAGAGATCCTGCTGTGCTCAGCAGAGTTCTCTGGCATTCTGAACACCTGGCAGTGACCGGTATGGGCAAAGGCTGGTTTTGTATCTGTGGTGTTTCCCAGAAGTTGTGAAACTTTGATACTAATGTACCAGAAAGGCATGCTTATTGCCAGTGTAGCTTTTCAGAACAACAAATATTCACCTTTACCCTAAGTAAATAGATTTAGAAAAACCTAACAGACTCTGGTAGTAAAATCAATGAGAATCTTCCAAAGAGTGTTCAGTGACCCTGTATTCTCAACAGGAGCAGCTTACTTCTGGATAATGTAAAGACTTTGAAATAATTATAATAAGAAGTAGAAGTTAAGAAAAATTCTGGTTTATTGGGAGTTTTTTAGTTTTTTATCGAATCTCTGGGTCATACCTCAGCTGGTAAGATGAATCAGAGGTCAATAATGCTACAGAGCTTGTATATGTAAATTTTAAGCATGCAAAGAAACTGACCGATCTAAGGGCTTTTCAGTGGGCTGTATATTCCTCCAGCATTAGGTGGTTGCTTGGATGTAAGCATTTTAGCTTGCTTTCTTGAAGCAAGTTCAATATTTAGATGCATAAGTTCTTGTTGCCTTTTGAATCCCTGGTCCTTGAATTTGCTTTGATCAGAGCCGCTCAGCTCTTGCTTACAGCAGTTGGAATGCACTGTTTGCTCCTGCCTGGGGAACCTGTCTAGGGACATGTCACACCAGCCAGTGTATTCCGAGTTCTCTTGTTGAGGGTTTGGACTGAAATGTAGTTAAGTCATTAAAATATTTTAAACTCACTTTATTGTGTAACAGTCTTGTCTAGAAAGCATAATTTTGTATGTGATATTTAATGATTAAGAATGAGCCATTTAAACAACAAGAAATGAACAAATGTGGTAAATTGCAATGGCTCCTAGCCTCTGATTAAAATTCTAATACTTTCTAGTCTAATCCTTACGTTTTGTTCAAAAAAAAAGAAAAAAAAAAGCCCATCTGTCTCCAGGGTTTTAATCTTGCTTTGTCATTTCTTTAATGAAAAACTATATTGGAAGTTAGATGCTCATAATATTTATATCAATAACAATGACTTCTAATACATTCCAACTTCACTTTTAATGCTTCAAAATTGCTATAGGCCATTATTAACAGAATATTTACAATTTTGTCATGAAAAGGGATTAGCCAGTCTTAACTATGCTTGTTCTACTGCTAGAATTAAGTTAGTATTTTATTAATCTGCCAGAAAGATACAATTTCCATGAAAGGCATAAAATGGGAGTTTAGGAATCAGCATGTCCTGAATGATTAAATAATAAGGTACCATTTGTTCCATTTTGTTCCAAATAGCTGAGTTTCAGATTTATTTTTTTAATTAATGTGGGAATAAGTGGGTCTGCATTTGAAAAGTAATGCAAAGGGTATTCTTTTCTTAGATCACAAATACTAAAGGAAATCTGCACTGTCTTAGCATAAGTGTCCCGGTGAAAATTTGCAGTTAGGAGAGGTAGGGAATGAACTTATTGAAAGACCATTAAATTCCTCTGCACTTCTTGCAGAAACCAACGTTGTATCTTTGTTCTCAGGTGACGTATGAGTTAATTTGGGATGACATATGCAAAAATAACATTAATCTTTAAATAACTTATGTTAAAAAATATAACAGAAAATACAATATATGATGCCTTTTTTGTGCAGATTAATGGAGACGTGATCTTTATATTTCATTATATGCATTAAGTACAATTTATAATGTACAAAATACAGCTTGGCTACATGTGTGAGTATCCAAATCTTGATTTTTAACCTACTGAATCATAGGCCTCTTGGAAATATACTTAGGAAGAAGTATACATGTACACTGTAGAAGCTGCTTTCCAGCAGTTAAAAATGATCTGTACTTGAAATCAGAGAACATCAATGGAGAGTTATGCAAATGACTTCTGTTTCGTTGTTCATGGAATATCCTGCATAGATGTAAATTAAAAGGCATGATTTAGAGAAAGATGAAATGTTACTAGATTTAGCAATAATGATCTTCATAAAGATTATATTTGGAGTGTTTCCATGAGAAAAGATGCAGATGAGAGATTGAAGTTTAAAAAAACCCCAAAACACTGCAAAACTAGAAGCACCACAAAAGCAAACAATTTTCCTGAACCCTAAAGAACACAGGTGTGCATTAAGTCATGCAAAATAGTGTTATAACAAATTCTTCAGTCAGAATTGTTCCAATTGACTTGAACATATTTTGCCACTAGAGGGTGCTGTGCAATAGCTAAAATCTTTCCAGTAAAAAAAATCTCCAATTGCATCTTTCCTTCTTCATACTGAACAGATAAATTATTGATATTCTTCAAATGGCAAATTAATTTACACTTAACATTCAGACTTTAACTCTAGAAAATTGTTTGAGTGACAGTAATGGTTACATTGCAAGTTATTTAAACTTCTAAGGCTGTAATTTACTCAGTCATGTAATTCCCTATTTGAATCAAAACAAAGTGCTGCTTATGTTGGTTTTAGCATTGATTTAAATGCTTATGTAAAAGAAAACAAACCAAAAAACCAAAAAACAAACCACCCAATAAAAACCCAAAAAGAAACCCCCAAAAACCCAAACATACCTCAAATAAATAAATTTTAAAAAAAGCCAAAAGAGCTGTCTGGGTCTTGCATGGAAAGAAAATTTGAAGGTAAATGTAGTTTTGAAGATTTTATTTTTTAAAACTAGAATTTTCTCCATTTATCTATCTTTTTCTTCCTTCTTCTCAGTTCAATAGTTCTTTATAGTTCCTCCTGTGTTTCTGGTCTAGTAGACTTACAGATAGGATTTGAAGCAGGTGCTGATTCTATGTAGAAATTGTTTCTAAAAAATCTTGATTTCAAAGTCATAATTTCACCCTTTTAAATCTGTATGAGTCTATAAATTGAGCAGAAGTAAATGTTGTGTTGGTGGAAATAATCACATCAATGTAATTGCCAAATAGGGAACTAAAATGTGAAAGTACTTTAATTCCTGTCTCCCACTGCTGATGTTAAAACCTCAGCATTCAAGCCCAGAGGTCTCATCAGGAATTTTTTTGCTCTTTGATACAGACTCAGCTGATAAAGGTGTACAAAAGTACTTTATTGTGCAGTTTTAAAAGGTTTGAATTTACTGAAATTAGCTGCTGGACAACTGTAAGAGTCTTGGCTTTTCTTGTTTGGGAATTCAGTTGCTGACATTGTATGAGTGCTCAGTTGTACAGTATTTTGTTATCAGGAGTCTATAGCTATAGCAGTTGAGAAAAGTGCTCTCTAACCTCATTAAAATGTTGGTCAAAACCTTTGCATAAGGTCTGTTATTTTTGTTTAATTACTGTCAAAGTTATGGCAATCAGGACTCTTTCAAATTCCCTTTTACAGAAGCTCCCTTTAGAGTCTTCACTAATAACCTTTCATCTCAGTGAGGAATATCAGTGATGGTATAGCCACGTGGTTTAATTTTCCAGGCGGTCAGAGCACTTCAACAGGCATTTGTTTATCTTGTCACATTCAGAAATAATATTTAAGCAAGCTTAAGACAGAGTGAGCAATGAAAGGAATGTTGCCATATGTCTTCCCAAAAGGAGCAGGTACATGATATAAAACTCAGTACAGCCATTATGCTTATGTGTTGAATGCATTTCTTCTGAACCATGGGCTTTAATTGTACAATCATCTCTGACAACTGTGAAGTCATTTTAGGGTAAATTTTCATACATAGTAATAGAGGTTGTTTGATAAGAAATACAGTGTTGTCACAGTTTGACAAATAAGCTGTAAATTGTGGTGTAATATAGTCTTAACATTTCCTAAAGAGAGTTTATATTTTAATCAGACCTGAGATGGCATTGCATGAATAATAAAATTGTATCTTGTGTAAAAAACTGGAGTGTTGCTACTAGATTTTGGCAAAGGATAATTTTCTTAGTTAAACATCTCCTTAGCCATGTATTTTAATGTTTTGTGCGTGCTTCATTGCTTCAGATCCATTTCTGTTGCAATTTGTCATACACTCACATTTTAACAATTTTAGAAAGAAATGCATACTTTTTCTGCTTAAAAAAAAAGGAAAAGCAGAATAAATATGCTTCTGCAAAACAGAGATGTTGTGCATAGGATTCTGATACTTAGATTTTACAAACTTTTAAATAATTATATTAAATTACCTTAGGATTACATGGGTTTGACTGTATAGGAATGTGTACATATTTGTCTTCTGATATGTCAAATATCTTGAGTAGCTTAAATACTGGAAAGCATGTAGCATGCTTGTGATGTTCCATCTAGGTCAGTTGCTCTGCAGCTTGGTATGTCCTGGTGGCCTGAGTAAGGTGGTTTTGAAAGCATAGCTGCCTTGTTTTTGATAGCCATGTAATTGCATCTGTTCATCTGTTGATGACCCTTTGCCTTCAGATTTATCAGGAAGATGCCAGGTTATTCTGCTTGAAGTACTGATATGGGAGTTGAGTGTTTTGGGTGCAGTTCCATATTTTGCTTTAGGTGCCTGGTGAGATTTCAAGTATGTCATTTATCTTTCAGGTACCCATGAATGCCAGCTTTACCACAGGGCTTCCGGTCATCCCCAGCTTCACCACAGGGCTTCTGGTCATTCCCTGCTTCATAGCAAGGCTGTGAGAAGTGCTCAGAGTTGGTGATGTGAATCGTGTCCCCTCACTTAATGTCCTGACATGCTCATTGTTAGAATATTTCTTCTTAGCAGTGAGAAAATATTTGTTTTCTACTTCTCTGAAGCAATTTAGTGGACTAATTGGTTCATAAGATGGGTTAGCTGTATGTGCAAGTATAATCTATAGCAAGATATTAGGAAGGGTGAAAAGGATGGAAGATATTTTTCCTCATTCTTGGGTGAGCGTAGTTGCCTTGCTCCATTGTGCTGGCTCTGCTGTATATGTGACCTCTGCATGAACAGTTTCAATTTCCTGACCCCTGACAGGGTAGTTTTCTACCTCCCAATAAGTTAAGTTGATTGAAGTGAATAAGCTCTGTCTGATAAGCACCAGTAGGGTTGTGAGGTGGAACTCCTTGGCCAGAAATTTTAAAAGTGGGAAGCTTGAAATAATAAAATTGGAAATGGAGTGAGACCTCTTCCTTCAGATGGTAGAGAAGTTGTTGGCCTGATCATCATAATACAGCGGTATAACAATTTGACAGTTGTCAGATGATTAGACTCCTGTATTAATTCTGTCTTTGAATTTCTTTTCCCAGGATGAGGGATAGAGAGCTCTTTGCTCTTAAATTTAACAGGTGAAAACTATGAGACTTGGAAAAAATGAGTGCTTCTACTTTTTCTGCACTAAGTATATTATAGAAGTATGTGAAAAGTAGAGTAGCCACAGCTGAAATTTCCTTTTCAAGGAACTATACCTAAATTATTTATTTTGTTAGTATAGTAACATGAAATTACCATTAGCTGTTGAAGCATTTATTTCTCTGTTTTTTTTCTTTCTGTTTTTTCATTTTTAATTGAAACGTGAAATGGCTGTCAATGTGCAACTTTATAAAAAGAAAACATTTTGGATTCTTGTGACCTGAGCGATTGTTAATGAGAGAAGTTGTATTTACTCTGTGTTACTTGGTTCAACCTGAAAGATACTTTCCTTTCTTTGACTCCCTTCCCTCATAAGCTTTATTGTTGTGACTAATGCTTTAAATAATAGCTGCCTGACTACTTTTTCATATCAGAGCATGTCGTGGTTTTAAACCAGTAACTAAGAAAATCACATATTTCTTGCTGTGAGATATGGATCAGAACAAGAGCAAAACAGGCATAAAACTTAAAAGGGATAAAGAAAGTTTATTGACAAACTACAAGAATAAGAACACCAGAATAAACTTCCAGAAAAACCTTTTCATCCCCTATCTACCCACTATTCCCTTGTTCACATGACAACAGAGACAAAAACTTTGGAACTTTGGTGGTTAAAACAGTCCCAATTCTTGCTACAGTCTTTTCACCAGTCTTTGTAGAGAAACCGAAGTTTCTTCCTGTTAATTTATGGAGTTTCTCACAAGAAAACTGTTTTTGTTATAGTTTTCCATTGCCCTAATGTTAGCTGCTGTTATCAGAGCCCACCCCTCCCATTTTCACATCACCCTGAGGTGTATATTATGGGCCATGAGTCTAGGGATGGCATTTTTAAGGATGAGTTATTCAAAGGCAAAAAGTCTTCTTCATCTGTTTCTGTGAGCTTCACTAGACAACAGTTTTCTCATTGCCTCTCAAGGCTTCAAATCTTCCAGCACTTCACTATACCATAATTACTCTACTTTTTACTCAAATTTACACTTTGAACACTTTATTCCTCCCTACATACTTTATCATGAATTAAAGGAGTTTTTTTCAGAACTTCATTGTCCATCTCCATAGTTTTAACAGAAAGATATTTCAGCTAAATTAAAGCATCTTCTTAATTCTCTACCTTTTCTGAAGCTTCTTTTCTTTCCTGTCACTGGTAGTTTATAAAGTCTCTTTTCATGTTGATCACTCTCTTTTTTTTCCTCTCTGGATAAAAAGATTAATCCGCAAGTCTCATCTGGGTAATGAAAGAGTTAAAATCTTGCCCAGGCTGTTGTAGGTAGTTCTGTGGCCTCGGCCAGTGCAGGAACTGGAGCCGTCTGCGATGGAGAGTTCCTCTTGGCTGCTCTGGAGAGTGTAGTCGCCGCCCCAGCCCTCTGCAGGTCCAGAGCCTCTCTCCTTCTTCACTCAGCAGTTTCTAGTGAATTTAGTTACAGCAAAAAACCTGCAGCCGAGCCAGAGATCGGCTCAGCCTGACGTGGCCCAAGCCCGGGGAAAACCTTCCGCAGGGCCCGCATCTCCCAGCCGGGAGACGCGGCAGGCCCAGCCCCATCCCCGCCCGGCCGCATGGCCTGGGCAGGGAACGGGAGGCCTGGAGCTCCGCCACCCTTCACAGCCAGGAAACAAAGAGCCCCCAAATACCCTGACTTTACATCTTAAGGTAGGGTTCACGAGTTGATCTCACCTTTCAATGGCCAAAACTGCTGTCAGTTCTCAGCAATGACCGATAATTGGTCAGGAGAAATTACTCTAGTCAGTCCCCAGCAACTTCAACTTTTCCTTAAAGGTAAAGTAACTCCATGACAGAGCATTATGGCACTAGAGGATCTCCTTTCTTTTTCCCAGGACGACATATTTTCATGGATGACAGGGAAGAATGGACAGGGGTGAAATGTATTTGAGAATGTATTTTCACAAAAAATTTGGTTTAAAGAACAATTCTCAGAATAAAAATTAACAGTTGGGATGCTGTTAAACTGTGTCCTGTAGGGTTTTTAGTCAGTTTGCTGTAGTGATCCTTTGTGGCCTCTGTTTCTTTTGCTCTTTTGATGAAACTGTGAAGAATGAGATACTTGACTTCCATGGATGGAGTCTTGTTCTTGCCTTTGCAAAACAACCTGAGTAGCCTGTCTTGGAGTGGGAGGCGGGAAATTATGTATCAGGAGGTAACACAAAAATTGTATAATGTTTGGGCGGGCAGTGATACAGGCTCTACTGATAGAAAATTGTTTTTTCCTGTCAGGACTTAGAGGTCAGTATATGCACTGATGTGTGAACGGCACTTAGATTTTTGACTATTCTAATCAATATTTTTTAGAGGGTATTTTATTAAGGTTTCTAGCAATCGTTATAACCTGTATCGCTTGGTGGTGTGAACAAATTTATTGTATTTCATTTTTACTTGTCTTAAAATATTTCACCTTCCAAATGTACTTTATGTTTTGTTTTCAGATGAAGGGGCACTTAATACAAATGGTTTTACCACTTACTGTCATTGTTTCATTTTGATTCTTAGTAATTCATATGCCTCATAAGGGAGCAGAGCAGATATAATGGGTTAAAATATCAGTATGTTAAACATGAAGTTCACATTTTTATTTCAGGGTGGTGTTATTTCTATACCTTTATTTTGCAGTTTATAGTCAGCGATATAGATAATGTGTCTTACTGTTAATTGGTTTAATGGATAAGTATTTTGATAATAGATGCCCTCAGAAGCATGAGTATTAATTTAAAATACAAAATAATTTTCAACATAAAGGAAATTTAAAAGTGAAATTAAAAAAATCACCTTTCCAAATCTGATCTGTGTTTGAGCATAAATAAATTAAGAAAGAAAAATCAAAACCAGGATTTCACTGTCGGACACGAAATGATTTACACTGACTTAGCTCGATGTGTGGTGAAAAAAGAAGAGAAGTTTATTTTTTCTTTCAGTATTTATAGGTTTTCAACAACGATCAGGGATTGGATAGTCAGGTTACCACCTTCCTAACCATGCTGGCCATGAGAGATGTCCATCAAAAGGCATATCTTTAATGGAAAGTATGAACACCTATGTTTATAGTTACTTTCCTGGGAAAATAGCTAAAAATTATGAAAACAATATCAAAAGGCCTGATTCTCAGGGCGACACCAGAGGCTGCTAATTATGCTGCATTTTTGCTTATAACTAGTATCACCTTCAGATGTCTTTAAAATTAAAGTAGGGCACTGGTTTGGAAAAGGTTGGGTAGGAGTAGACCCAGCTGGCATCTGACTGAACTGCTGTCTCCCTCATCCAGCTGATTTTAAAATAGCACAAGAAATTCTTGAATGTTGGTTTTTCCTGTTGGCAGGAAATATCTGTGAAATTTGTTGAATGTCCCATTCACCCATTCACCTGATGGGGTGGAGAATGAGTATCTGTTGTTATTTGGTTTTATTTGGTCTTCTGTATGTTGTGGTCATCAGAATGAACAGAAGTGTTACATCATATGATAGACATATTGGCTTTAAAGCTCAGAAGTTATTGTTGAATTTTCTGTGTGAATTTTCTTTGCAAAGTTGCAAATCCAGTAATTGGATATTTGGAAAGGCCAAAATCAAGGTGTTATATATAACCTTACTTGGCCTCCTTAAGTTTATGTTTATATTAAAGTTTTGCATTTATTGCCATTTCATGCTGAACTCAGTTTACAATTATGAATGTTAAGTGAAGCGGCAGGCTTCAGATGTTGGGGAGCCCTATCTGATGGGTGCTTGGGAAAAGCCTGTACTATCTGAGTGTTTGGGCATCCCATCAGAACTGCAGTCTGCAAAGGGGCTGTGCTCAGTTCAACAGTACAGCATTGAATCATGCAGCTTTCCCCAGTTATGTCCTTGACGCTTGTTCATGTTTTTCCCTATAGTTTCATCCTCAAAATAATGCAACAGATTTTCTTCGAGTCAGTGTTACGCTAATTTTAATTTACCAGCCTGATTTCTCTCCAACTGTATGCGTGCATTATTTGCTGACTTGTATTTTATTCTCCTCTGAGGATCCAGGGAGTATACATCACATTTAGACAAATGAATTGCTTTCTTCTTGTGATAAACTTAGTTGACCTAGCAGGTTCAAAATCACACTTCAAGCACCAAATTATCCCTTCTAGCTAGGGCAAAATCCTGCTTTTTTTAATGTTAAATACATTAGAATTTTAAATGCTTTTTAAAATGGATTAAATTTTAAAAATATGTTGACATTAAAACATAATAGAAAGTGTGATATTCACTGAATTTTGTGGGTACAAAATTCAAAAAAGCTTCATGTAATATATCAATAAATTAAATTAATAGCAGATATAAAGGAAATTAGTTACTAAGAGGAAATAAAATGCTTCAGGATTCATTAATTTAAAACTGTAACTTTAAGATTTTGTTAGTTTATTAAAGTATTTTATTAGGTATTTTATTTATTTTATTTTATGCAGATGCCATCCAAGTTTCTAAACCCTACGAGTGATGTACAATTGCCCCACAAGGCCCTTCGAAATTTACCTTCTATTAACTTATATATTAATATAGGCTTTTAGAGAGATTATTATGGAATTTATAAAATCTACTGATTTCTTTTTATAAATTTAATTTATTCACTTCTACTTATCTAAATGTGACTTTAATGTCTTTTCACTGTGAATTTCAAATTGTTGCCCACTGACATTTTAGGTGGTCTTGTCAAGTAGAAGCTTTTCAGAAAAGCTATAAATGCTTTTAGGATATAAAGGAGGTTGAATCATACTGGTTCAGTTTTATGCTGATGTTAGCTTAGCTTTGGTTATGCTACTGGAGTTTTTCTGGCTTTTGAGTCACTCGTATTTTCATCTTGGAGTTTTCTGTGACAATTTCTGCATGTTAAAACAAGAGCTAAGTCCCTATCCTCTAGGTGATGATATAGAACATTCCTTCCATCTAGCTTAGGTATTTTAGAGCCCAGGTTTCATACATGTGTAGAGATACCCACTCTCCTACTACTTCTAAAAAGAATAAACATTAATAAATGTAGGAGGAAAAGATGGGACAAACTTGTGCCCGTTGAAAGCCAGCCAAACATGAGCCAGCCTGTGCACAGGTGGCCAAGAAGGCCAGTCCTGGCTTATATCAGCAATAGAGTGGCCAGCAGGATCAGGGCAGTGGTTGTACCCCTGTACCTGGCACTGGTGAGGCCACATCTTGCATCCTGTGTTTAGTTTTGAGCCCTTTACTACAAGGACATTGAGGTGCTGCAGTGTGTCCAGAGAAGGGAACTAGGGTAAGTCCTTTGAGGAGCAACTGCAGGAGCTGGTGTTGTTTAGCCTGGATAAAAGGAGGCTCTGGGGGGGTCCCTGTGGATTCACAGAATAAGCTGATTTGGAAGTGGCCCACAAGAATCATCAAAGTCCAACTCCTGGCCCTGCACAGGACACCCCAAGAGTGACACCACGTGCCTGAGTGTTGCAGTCCGCAACCTCAGGATCTTGTCCAGGGAAGCTGCAGGGTTCTGGGGACCAGCATGGAACACCAACGAGATGGGCTGCCAGTTCGCCATGGGAACAAACTCAGATCCAGAACACAGAGCCCCGAACAGAGGCTGAGCAGGGGTTTTTGAGGGACAGAACCCTTGAGGGTCTCCACCCTTGAGGGTGGAGTTCAGGGTCAGAGACCACTAGAAACACAGCAAGGGAGAAACCCCCCAGGGACTCAAACCCAATCAGAAGCCCTGGGCCGTCTTTCACAAGGGGTTTGGGGTGGGACAATGCTTATCTAAAAGTACCTCTTTGTCTGCTCGAGGCACGTCACAACACCTGAGAGCATTGTCCAAATGCTTACTGAACTCTGTCAGGCTGATACTATGACCACATCTCTAGGGAGCCTGTTCCAGTGCCCAACTATCCTTTGAGTGAAGAACCTTTTTCTAATATCTAATATCCACCCTCCCCTGACACAACTTCAGGCCCTTCCCACAGGTCCTGGCACTGGGTACTACAGGGAAGAGATTAGTGCCTGCCTCTCCTCTTCCCTTCATGAGGAAGTTGTAACTGCAATGAAGTCTCCTCTCAGTCTCCTCCAGGCTGAACAGACCAAGACCTCAGCCACTCCTCGTACGGTTCACCTCAAGGCCCTTCACCATCTTCACAGCTCTTCTTTGGGCACTCTATAATATCTTTCTTACATTGCAGTGACCAAAACTGCACACAATATTCAAGGTGAGGCCAGGCAACCAGCGACAGGACAAGAGGACCAAGCCTCAAGTGGTGCTGGGGAGGTTCAGATTGGACATCAAGATGAATTTATTAATGGCAATGGTTGTCCAGCATTGGAACAGACCGCCCAGAGAGGTGGTGGAGTCACCATCCCAGTAGTTTTTGAAGAAACAACTGGACGTGGCACTTAGTGCCATGGTCTAGTTGACAAGTTGGTGTTTGGTCATAGGTTGGGTTTGAGGATCTTAGAGGTCTTTTCCAGCCTAATTGATTCTGTGAACTCAGAGCTCTGCCCTTGAGAGTACTGCATTAGCTTCTTTCTCAGCATAGAAGCAAATGGTTGAAGCACTTGGATCATGTATCTTAGGAAGTGGGATATTGAGAAGTGGAAGGACTTGAGGCTGCATGGAGGAAGGTGAATGAGTAACTCAGTGGGGAGTGGGGAATTGGTGTATACATAGCCACTAGATCATGGAATACAAGGAAAAGTTTTAGTTGGATACACTAAGGTGTGTAGGCATCAAATGCGCAGGAGTCCTTCATGTAAGGATGCAGAATTTCGAGGATTTTTATGTGCAATGCAGAGATTTAACACTTCTGTTCACCTTTATTTGCAGACTAAAGTGGTACAAGGGATAGCAGAAGTTAGTTTTTCACAGCTGTAGACCAAGTCTGTACACAGTTTGTACAATAAAGATATTCACTGATAATTTGTTATGGCTTAAATGAACTTTCATAAAACATTGCATATTGGAAGAACCATTGTGCATCTGTTGAGTGAGAAGAAACTGCAAATAAAGTGACATAACATTGCTAATACTTGTAGTCTTAATTATGCTCTCAACATGAATGACAGGCAAACATGAGTAGTATATTATAAAGAAAACAGAAAGTTCCATTATTGCCAAAATTTGGTGAAAGAGAAAAGAGAGGTCCACTGGAAAATTAACAGCCTTTTAAATGACAGGCAGTTGTTGCTGTTAAATGTGACAGGGAATGAAAACATTGGTTTTCAGTAACCTAGCCAAATTCCTACAATGGTTTTTTGGATTTTTTTTTCCTCCTTTATTCTTTTTTCTATTTCTATTTTCTATTATGTTTTTCTATTTTCTATTTCTATTTTCTTTTTTTTGGTAGAAATTTGACCTGTCTACTGAATTGAATATCTTTTTCTGACACAGATTTTATGTGCTGTACACTGTACCACAGTATACTTTGTGGGATGTGGTATGGTATAATGTGGGGGGTGTAAAAAAGCTCTTGCTCAGGATGCACACATGGTAATGGCCCGGGGCAGCTGCAGAGTTGAATCAGTGGAAGAGTGAGAGAGTGGTATATACCAGTTAAGGATGGAATAAATGGAATAGCCTTCAGTTGCTTTTGCTTAATCCTGCAAATAAATTTTAGTGGCTTGTTTTGGTCTTCAACACTCTGCAATATAAATATACCATCATCAAGCCTTTGAAAAGAAGGTGTTGTTTTCCTGCTCTGTGTAGAATCATAGAGTGGTTCAAGTTGGAAGGTACCTCAAAGATCATCTTGTTCCAACCTCCTGCCATGACAGGGACATCTTCCACTAGACCAGGTTGCTCAGAGCTCCATCTGACCTGGCCTTGAACACCTCCAGGGATGGGTATATTATACTAATTCCCTAAAAAATGTTGGTGGTACAGTTACACTGATTCTGCAGTTTTCCCCTGATATGGATATGTTGGTCAAAGGTGTCATTTGGGTTTGGTTTTATTTTTTTCTGTATAGTGACATGGATATAGAAAAGATTTGTTCTTAAGTATTACTGTGCTGGCTAGGCTAAAATCCTACAAAGGCTACTCCTTCAGCCCAAAAGTTTTTTACTTTTCCTTAAATCTTTGTAATTCCTTAGTTCTTTGTAAAAATTCTACTGTAGCATTTCAAAGAAATCTTTTTCACTTGAAATTATTGTTAACAATGTAAATAATGCTGTAGTAAGAATTAACTTTACATTTTGAATAATAGGAGTTAGGTTTATTGTATAGCTGACATTAAAAGAGCAGAAATGTAAATATGTATAAAGAAGCATGAGATGTGGTGAATTTGCCATTCGTTTTGTGTATTGCAGACCAGTGCTCCATATGATGGAATACCCAATCCAGAAGAATGAAGATAAGCCTGTTTAATCAAGTTTGCCTTTTTTCTTGAGGACAGGTTTAAGGGACTTTTGGTTTTTGACTTTTAATTGACATACTTTGAGAATCAAAGGTATTGAATGAAAAATATTCTTTCCATGTGATATTCCTGGTTCAGAAACAACGTGGTGAATAGAGAATTTAATTGAAAATAGACTTTGTATCTGCCTCTTGCCAGAAGGTATCCATATTAGCTTAATAGAAAGCTGATTTAAATATATTTCCTAAGTTAGGCATTCACATTTCACGTACAAACTTTGTAGCTATTTTCCTTCTCTGAGTCTGGTGGTAGTGCTGATGTGTTCCTTTAATCCTATTTCTAGCCTTCTTTCTCTGATAGGCCAATGTATTTGAGGCATTGCTGTTTTTGCTAAGTCATTAGTGTCTGAGGTTGTTTTAGCATTGTCTTTTATGTCCTCACCAGAACTGACCCCCAGCTGAGGACAGTATGATAAGGAAAGTGATGTATTCGAGGTGATTGCTGTGGAGCCTGATCTCTGGGAGCTAAAAGAAACATATTGAAAGTAGGAATGATAATATGCCATTGAATGAGTTTGAAAACTGATTTGTTTGGTCTGAAAATATATTAAATATATCAAGTGTCTTAATACAGAAGGATAAGTTTGACTGGAAAAGAATTGTCTGCCCCTTTGCTTCTTTTCCTACTATCTTAGAAAAATAATTATCCTATTTAGAAATTATGGTCTGGAGATGAAGTTCTCTGGCTGAAATCTGTAGACTTAGTTTTCTTTGTTCTGATTTTATTCTTGCAACTATATTATCATTAAGATAGTATAGTAATGAGCAGAATAGATTAATCTTTGAGATAAGCAAAACTTCAACTGGTTATGTGGTTTCTTATCATGTCAAAAACAGAGTTTATGTTACTAACAAAAGGGCAGTATTGTAACTAGTGAAGCAATACTCAATCTGCTGCTGATGTATTTTCTACCATCCTTGAAAGGTGGTAGGTGACAGGAGCAGCAGCAAAGTTAGAGAAATATACTCAATAGAGTGGTAAAATTAATGTAACTAATTATCATTTTGTAGGCTTACAATATTTTTTCAAAAGCAAAATTTGTTGATGTTACTTGAAATTGCAATGTGTCAAAGCTACAGATCTAGTATTCTTGACGCTTCTTTTTGTCAAGCAATTTATAGGAAAATGGCTCTCAGGTGTTAATTTGTCATTCAATAATTTTCATTTCCAAATATACTTTACTTGGTGTAATTTGCATGTTTTGATTGAGCAATTAATTGAAAAGGAGCTAGTGCTAACTTTGAGATGAAAGATACTTTTTTGAAAATTGGAAGTGTTTGCCATCTCTTATTCATCTGTTAAACAAAAATATCAACAAAATGGGAAAAATGGCAAATAAATGACTTTTCAGAGTGGTTTTTATTGTTATAATTTTTGTAATTTTAGCTCTATTTTGGTAGGATTTTCTCCTTTACTAAGGTCAACAACAGTGTCAAAGTCACTGAAGGTGTGATGATCAGGATACTGTTGTAATGTCCAGACTGCAGTGAATATCTCCAAGTTTTACTTTAGCCTAGATAGTCATCTATATTTTAACTCTGTTGAATGGGTTTTCAACTCATAAACTGTGATGAAATGCAAGAGCTTATTGTTATTTCACAGAGAAACAGCAAGCCACTGGCAGAAAAAGAAGTTTGTATTAAAAATAGAGGTTGATCTATTAGCAGAATAGTAACATAAGCATGAAACTATTCTAGTTGAACATACAGTGAAGAGATTTCCTATAAAAGTAAGTATGATCCCAGGCTGAAAATAAGTATGGAATAGTGTCTTGACTTTTATTTCAGTGTTCTTCTCCATAATGACATAAGAAATGGATCCCGTGGATCCTTAGCAGTGGGATACAGCTATTTTTGGCCTTTGAAATTCTACTGCTAAACTTTATTAACAGTCCATCTGAAAGGAATGAATATGAGTCCTTAGAGTTAGAAAACTGTTAATGCAGCTTTACAGTTTGAAGAGCCTTTTACTGAAGGAAAGATGTTACGTTTAACAATGTGCAGACTTTATTTCTTACAGTGAATTAAAGTATAGAAGTACAGAGAAAGATCAGTTTTTGCTTTGGGAGTTTGAATTATCTTTACCTTAGCTAAAAATTACACCCGGGGAAATGGGAGGGGCAGTAGTAGTATCAGCTAGTTGTTAGTAACCTATAGTCAGTGCCTGGGTTTTAATCCTCTTTTGCTGCAAAGTTCAGCAGAGATATCTCCAAGATGTTTTTATTTAAGAGCTGCTGCAGAGTGGGTTATCAGTTATCTCGGTCCCAGTGCAAACCCACCTTCTTTTCTGCAAACCTGCGTGGAAACCTCTGTCCTCTGCTGTTCCACTCCTGATGATCAGGAATGAGCATTGTCCACTCCTGCTGTGAAGTTTCTTTCCTTTTTTGTTTACAGTCTGAGTACTGGTGCTGTGCTTTTTCCACTATAATAAGTTTGGGTGGGAAATGCTTCAGCAGCCCTGTAGGACTCAGCCTGGAAGTGGTTTGACAAGCCTTTTGTGGATTTAAGTTAAATCTGCATGGAAGTACTGCTCTTCCCACACTGAAGTTTCTCCTGGTCACAATTCCAGAATTGCTATACTAAGACTGACAATATCTGAAATAATATTTTACAATTTTATTATGGGTTTTTAATTTATTTTAAGATTCGTTTATCACATGAAGAAAAATTGAGTGTAAAGTGACTGAGCTTGAAATAGGAAGAGCTGGTAATTAATCTCTCTTGTAACATAAGAATGAGCACTATTCCACATGACTACAGTCATCAAAGGATACTGTAATAAGTTTGAAAATCAGGCTTACTAAAGCACGTGGCTTTTTTTTCTGAGGCGTATTATTGGATTTTATCTCGTCCCTTGCTATTTCTGAGGCTATTCTTGTCAGAAAATATACCTAAAGGAGGAAACATAACGATATTTTTGCTTCATACTTACAGATTAAACAAACTTGTTACTTCAGCTACACCAGAGGGATTTTAAGTGTATCAAATCAGAGCATAAATTTTGGGGGGTACTAAGGTACGGATTTGTCTGACAGGTTTCTGAGTTTTGCATTAAATAGTACAAGGATACCAACATGAAACATACTGATATATTACCAGCACCGGAGGTTGATGTTACTGAAGTGTAAAAAACACTGTAAAACATTTTTAAATGGACAACGACTTAAGTAAAGTGGGAATGCTGCTCTCAGGGTTTTGTTGCAAAGCATGTAAGACATTATTATTGACACAGCTGATTTTCTTTCTGCTCCCTTACCCTGAGTCTCCAAATTTTGAAATAATGGTAAAATTAACATGCAGTTACTTGCATGAAACAAACAAATGCAATAGACTCTTCCTCCTTGCTTCCCATTTATGTTATAAAACAGTTATTTCAAATAAATAAAAGCTGCATGTCATTTTACCTCAACATTGTTACTTTCTGCATACAGAAGAACGAGACAGAACTAATTGTCTTCCTTACATTTGTTGTGCCTTCCAGAACACAATTTACATTTTGAAAAATAAATTATTTTTAAAATAGTTCTTATCTCAATTTTGTTATTTATATTTAACTTCCATATATGATTTATATGTGGATTTATATATATTTAACCTCCATATATGATACAGACTTTGAAATACAGGTTTCTATAGGTTTAGGTAGAAAACAACAGATAATTCTTATGAACACTTAGTAGTAGATCAGCTGTCACAATTCTCCTGATTTCAGTCAGCAAATTAAAAAAAATAAGGTGGACTTGTTTTTCAGAGCTATAATCATCCTATCATGATATGTGTTGAACTGTAGTTTCTGTGCATTTCCAGTAAGATAAGCATTCACCTGCAGAGCTTTTCCTGTTGAGTGGGATCTTCTCAAGAAGTCAGAAAACTGTTGGATTCCTCCCTCCCTCCCAGAATTAAGGTGTCGTTTTTTATTTCTTTTTAGGAGGGTTGCAGCAAAATAGGACAGTCTCACTTAAGGTCTTTTCTCCTCTTCTGCCTTCCAGTGGAGGTCTCTGAGAAGCCCACACAGGTGTATTTTTAAGGATACTATTGCATCTGATTAAATGAATGAATAGAGCTCTTGGCATTATGGATTACATTCTGTCTTAACACAGTGAATATTTTATTTAATTTGAACTGTTTCCAAATGCCTTTTTTTTTTTTTTTAAAGAAAAAAGGATGAAGAGGTCATATCATCATGTTTACTTCTTTCTCTGCATGTTCTTGTTTTGTGGTTCATAGAGAATATTATTTAGTAAGGCGTAATTTTCCTCTTCTCTTTTGAAGTTTTTTTACATTTATAGTGTAGATGGTTTTATGATATGCAAAAGTTAATTCCAAAATTCCTTATTTACCTCTCTACAAGGCTGTAAGGAGCAATAGTGATGTTAGGGAAGAAACAGTACTTGTTCTGTTCTTAATAAAATCTCATGCAAATTGGGAAATATAAATAATAAGCTAAACTCTAAATATCAGATGTTCTTGAAAATTTACAATATGTATTCTTCCAATTTCTTGACAGTAATTCTTGTAATTAACAATTAGGAATTGTAAAACCAGGAAGAAAATTGTTCTGCTGGTACCTGAAATTTATATTTTGAATTCCCATTTTATTTCTCTACAGAAATAAAGAACTTGCTTTTTACTCCCCAGAAAACAGCTTTTGAGCTAGTAGTTGTAGCTTGTATCTATTAACTTGGAAGACTTACTGATTTTATGAATTCATAGAAAATATGTAATGAGTAACAAACTTGTTCCTTTCCCATTCTTAAAAGAAGCAAAAAGACGGAGCTGAGGAACTGTGTCATACAGCACAATTTCAGTTTCCAGAAAAATATTGGAGCAAGTAAATGAACCAAATTGTTTGTAGGCACTCAAAGATAAAGGAATTACTGTCAGCTAAACCAGATTTGTCAAAAATAGATAGTGAATTTAGTTTCCTTCTGCGGCAGAAAAACAAGGCAGGGATAAGAAACAAATCACTGCTTGTTACATTTTGTCATAAGTAAAGCTTTTGACAGTAAAATGGTATTTCTGTATGCAAGCAAGAGGAACACAGTCTACAGGAAAGTATTGTAAAGTGAGTATAAAATTTGACTGGCACCTGTTGAAATCCTAGTTTAATAGAAATGGAAAATGGAATGATAATGTGAAGCGGGACTCTTATGGGGTCTTTCATACAGTCCACATTACTCTGTATATTAGGAGTGTATTTTTCTTAAATTTGCAGATAGCATGAAACTGTGAGAGAAGATACAGTTATGGAAAAGGAGAAAATTAGAGTTAAGAGTGATCTTGACAAAGTAGATACACAGTCTGAATGAAATAGAATGCAATTTCCTAAAAACAAGGGAAAAGATGTGTACATGTGTAGGGATGGATATATGATTTAGAGAATACAGGTAAGGAGCACTGAATAGTGCTTCAACACCAGGAAGTTCTGCAATTTTTAGTGAATACACTATTCCACTATATCCAGCCAAACTGGATATAGGATTGCACTTGCTGGTGCAAAACATATTATTTTAATATATAGACAGGAGTATAACTTGTAATATGAATCAGCATCATTCACTCAGTTCAGTCATATCTCATTTGCTATTTCTGGACTCTTGAGAGAATTACAATTTTATCATTAGAAAAAAGAAAATTCCACTTCAAAAAGTGTGTGAAGAGTCCAAAAGGGAACACCAAGAACCAGCATAGTCTGACCTACGAGAAAAGTTGGATAAACTTGTGGCTGGTTTAGAGAAGAAAGGTCTGAAGGGAGGTATGAAAAACCTCTTAAAAGGCTTAAAATTCATAGAAAACTTGGAGAATGGACACTGACCAAAGAATTTGGGAACCTTTGATTTAGGTGGTTTTTTTAAATGCAGGTTTTTTCTGCAGTAATATGTAAAATGTCTTACTCTTTTTTCTAGCAGAATTGTAACAATTCTAGCAGAATTGTAACAATTGTAACAAATCTGCTGAAATATATTTTTACCATTGGAACATTATTTCTGACTTATAGGACAATCATACAGCCTTTAAAATTGTTGTTGAACATGCTCATGCTTCTCTTCTGACATATGACTGTGTGTTGCTGAATAGTCACAGCAAGGCTAACCATCCGATTTCTGTCAGTTAGTTGCCTACTCATGAATGTGCAATTGTGTGTGATCTGATGACAAAGGATAACCCAGCCAGACATGGGGAGCTGAAATCATCATGCAGAGTTCAGGTAGAATCCAAACTGCTAACTTAGGTTGTGTGAATAGCCATTTACATAGTGTACTGTATTGGTAAATTGATTTGCTTCACAGGAGACTGTTCCTGCATAGCAATATCATCTTATCAGAAATAATGGACTTTAAGTGATACACAGGACACCTGCTTCAAAGGTTTCAAAAGGGAAGGGAGGGTAAAAAAGGAGGTGAAAAACAGCAGCAGAAAGCAAGCTGATTCTGTGTGTCATAGCAGATGAAACATTTAGGAAAAGAATGAGTTAATTTATTTATGCTTGGAAATTCCATATTGCATTATAGTTAAGAATTGTTATAATAGTCTGGGGATGCATATGATATAATGGCTAAAACTTTTCCCAACTGAAATTAGGTTATAGTATGACTGGTCACATGTCATGTTTCTATTACAAAGAACACAGGTAAAACACCTGTTTTTTTCTTTATGATATTCTGTGGATTCCGTCAGTTTCTGGGGATTTGTTCAAAATAATAACCTGAATATTTTCACTTGTTAGACAGGAGGCATAACTTGGAGAGAAGTGTTTTTTACATTGATTTGGAAATAAAAGGATCACACCTATATTTCTGCAGCCTTCTTAATTTTTTTTTAGCATTCAGTGTGCCATAAAGTGACATACTAGTTTGATGTTTCTCTTTTCTGGTTCTTTTAGTAGAAGTAATGCATTATCTTTCATTGGAATTTTCTTTTTCCTTATCAAAGTGGTGCTACTCTTTCTTGATTCACACAATCTGTTGTCTACTGCCTCTTCCCTTTCTTCATTTCTTGTTTTCTCATGCTTTGTTTATTTCTCCTCCTGAGGTGTTTTGTTGGTATGTTGGTTGTTCTTTTTCAAACATGTTATTCCCTGCTTCTGTGTTCAGTATAGTATCTCTTTGATTTTTTTTTCTCCTGAAATCAACTTGATAGCAATATTTCAAACTGATAGTACTGTGAAGTTACAAATCTGTGTTAATGAACAAAGGACAAGGCATATTGTGTGGAGTTTACAATCAGAGAAAGAAAAGAAACAAACATGAATAACTGACTAGAATAAGAACTAACCAGTCCATATTATTCTTAAAGATGATTCTTCTTGAAAAGTTGATTGAACAGTTAGTAATTTTGACAAGCAAAGTAAAGGGGGTCTTTTGCAATTGGAAGGGCAAATGAAGTATGCCGCTTGACAGTAAAGGGACTGTTAAGAAAAAGTGATTTGAAATGGTTGGAAATACAAGCAGTGTTCAAATATTTTAAAAGGTGAAGGTAAAAATGATGTGTCAAGTTTTAGGTTTAACATTCACTGTCATTTTTAATTTGTTCAACTAAGGACGATGGAAGTACAGAAGAAAATGAGCTTTAAGCAAGGATTGGGCTGTCTGCACTCTTTATCTCAGCTGTGATCTTTCACTCCATCAAAGTTCTTCACAATAAAGAACACTTAAAATTAGGTGCACCACAAATTCTTGTCTTGGACAAATAGCTAACAGATTTTATTTTGCATTCAAGGTTTAGACTGGAACTATATAGGAGTGTAACAATTCAATTTTCCTTTCTCATGGACAGAAGTTTAAAAACAGTATGAGCTTTAAAGGCTCTAGAGATAGATATCTCAAATATCCTTTCCTTGAGTGACCTGTTAAAACCATTGCATGTCAGAAGTGATGAATAGTATTTGTGGGTTCTGGGCAGGTTCCTGATCGATTGGTTGCTGGTTAATGAGAGAGAAGAAGTGTAAGTGCTGAAGTCCAGCTGACTGTGCAAGAGTACACCTGCTTTTTCTCTTTACCTCATTTTCTCTGTAATGAAGGAACCAATTAGTTTAGAGCAATCAATGCTGACCTGTTGGGATCAGGCAGTGTTCTGGCATTGCCAAGGCAATTAAATTCAGCAGAGCAAGGATTATAAAGGAAAAAAATAACAAAGGACTTGAAACTTTGAACTGAGTAAGAACTACATTGATACTTTAAGGTTGTCAAGAAAACACCAATCCAATATAGTTAAAAATAATTAAATAATTGTCATGTTCGCTTTTGTGTGAGATTGGGAATGCCAACATCATTGTTATTTGTCCTTTAAATCCTGTTTCTGTGACTGGGCATTTCTGCACAGTGTAGTGTATGTATCTGGAGAAGGCATTTTGCTTCAAAATTTCATATTGGTAGCTGAAAATTTCCCCCATTGTTCTATATTGTATGCTGCACTATTGAATTCATAGGCTATTTATGCTCATAAAATGATTCATTCCAATTGAGGTAGGTAAAAATGAAGCATAAATCCTTAGTAAATAATTGTACTTTTCATCAATTGTTAAGTTTATGAAATTTGTCATATATATTAAGATTTCAATATTAATTTAAATCTCTTGTTGCCTTCTATTGATGTCCTTAAAAGGAAAATTGTTCTCTGTAAGAGTTTTGGACTTATCAAGAGAAATATATTTGGCAAGTTGGAATTAACTTACATCAAATGCTAGTTTCCTGTAAACTACAGTTTCATTGACTGAATGAGTGTATAATAACTGGCAATATTATTGATGTTAAATAAAATATCAGGATCTCCCTTCTGCACATCTTTCCTGTCTGGAAGAGGCTAAAGTATTGTTTTATAAGGTTCATCCATTCTGAGTCCAGACTAACATTTCAATATTTCTGTTAAAAAAGTAAAATAAACCAGCCAAAACCCTTCAGGCAAACCAAAAATCTTGGAAAAAAAAAACCCAATAGAAGTATAATATCAAAGCAATAATATCAAAATATTATTTATCTTTCCATCTGATAATCTCATTTTTATTTGTTTATTTGATGTATGTTTCAGGGAGGAAAGGGGTAACCTGTACTTCTTTTAACTTCAGAAACATGAGAGATTATGAATATATATAAAATTTCTTTAATCATCAACTGTATGTTATCATTTTAACTGTCATCACATGAGCATCCTTTAGTTCGTGTTTGCCCTTGAGCAGCTGAAATGCACAATCCTGTTATTTCAAGCTTTTGAGGCATTTTTATTGTATCTTTGTAATGGAGTATTACATGAAATCAACTTCTTAATTTGAAATCTGAAGCTTCTGAGCTAATAAGTCATGTCCGTTCTATTTGTTAACTGTGGCTTTGTGCTGACTTCTTTTTAGGCATGTTTATATATAGGTACATGCATGTGTATATACATATAAATAAATAAAAAGTTAATATGATCATGTATTCTGTAATGGGTAGGAGGACTGAAAATTTTTCTGAGGCCACTTTCTGATGTGCTGCTTTTTGAAACACTTATTCCCCCTGCAGAGGTCTCCACCAGTTAGTTTTCATATACAATTGTAGAAGCTCTTTTTCTTTATGTTTGATTATGTTGACCACAGAGCAAATGTTCTACTTTAAAACAAAATATCAAATGTGGGGAATTCAGACATCACTATTAGATTGGTACATTTCTGCCCTTGGCATGGGGAGTGTGCTAATGATGGCTAGTGCTAGTGATTTCTGTCCTGAATATATATTTTTTATCATCATCTGATACAGAAAAGTTTTGAGATGGTTTTGGCTTTTTTTGCTAATTGCATGCTCATAGTGCATGGGACAGGTTTAATGTTGATTTTCATGCTGAATTTATTATAGAGTAGGAATGCTGTATCAGTTATCAATAGAGTGAGTTCTATGTACTGCGGAGAATAGTAATGTTCAACAGGTCTGGAACAGACAATTTTAAAAAAAGAAGAGCCAAAGAGTATTTCCTCATTTAATAATGAGGAAAATTGGTCTTGGCTTATCCTGATCTGGTGCACAGCTTAACTGTGATTGTAGTGAACACACTAACAATAATGTTTATAAAAACAGAAGAAGATTGGTAGGACAAAATTTCATATAATCTGTCTGTTTTAAAAGGGAAAGGATATGTTGCTCATGTGTGAACTCACTTGCAAAAATGAGTGGTTTAAACTTTAGGTTTTGTGCCAAAACAGGATTGCTTTTTCCAGACTTTTTAGTTGTATGAAGTGTGGTCTTTAGTCCAGACCTTTCATTAAACCACAGGTCTGAAATATCTCTTTCTGGAAAGGGGCATCATAGTGTAAAATACGAATAATACCTCTAAAAATGTATTTTTGGTGATGATTTAATATTTCAGAAGTCATAAAGGTTTAACTTTGAGTTCTAATTTAAATGTGTCTCTGGCCTTTATCTTTAGTATTTTTGAGAATATGAGTGACTTAGAGGCTCAGTTTTTTGGTGTAGAGTAGGCTTCATAGACTTCACCAGTGCAAAACAGACATGGTACGTACCAGTTGTAGTAAGGTGCGCTTATAGTGCTGTTCATTTGCAGTCCACTAAAGCAGTCTTCTTCATTTTATTTATTCATTCTAGATGTCCTTTTTAGTTTATGTATGTGCAATATTACTGCTTTGAAACAGAAGCTGTAGGTGCAGAACTAAAAGCACAGGGTTTACTTTTTGGAATACTGACATTCTGCAGTAGTAGTGAATTATTGATAATAAAAATGAGCTTTGAATTCTTACTATTTAATATTGACAATGCACACCTAGCAAGATATTTTCAAAATTATGCTGTACTTCCTCATTGTTTTAGTTTGTTTTTGTTTTTCACAAAACGTGAATATTTTGAAGTCTGAAACTAAATATGTTAAGAGGTATCACAGTAAAATCAGATGTCATTTGTATGAGGAAAGATTTTGTTACTTTGTGCTATGAGGTTAAATAATACTTTAAAGCAAGTTCATCATACATCTTTATATAGGATCTAGTTGCAATGTTTTCATCAAATAGTTCATGTATGGACTTGATCTTTATATATAGAATGGAACCAGACACTGGGCAAATAATGTTTAGTATTCCATCTATAAAAAATTATTAGAGATTAAATTTGTTCATGTCCAGTCACTGTATTTCTCATTTACTCACTTATAGAAAATTAGCAAATAGAGTAGAATCCCTCAGTATGAGAACTTGAAATGCAGTTTGATAACACAGAAATCATATTTCTGTAGTGTATATGTATAGCAAAATGAAAGCATGATCCTAACATGAGTTAAGTATCCATGTTTTATCTTTAATATGGCTACCATGGATAATAATAGCAGGTGAGTTGTAGGGGGGATGCAGGATTCAACTACTGAGATTCTGAGGGTTATTTGTAAGACCTGTATGTGCTTTAATTCATAATGTAAGGTGTAAATCCAGTGGTACTGTAGCATAAAAGTTACCATTGCTTTGTTTCCTTGTGTTTTGATCACTTTTGCTAAGTATGCATGGTCCTGAACTCCTTTCCCTGATTTCAAATCAGCCTATAAACCACCTTTTTGCTAGCATTTTGGTGCTGCTGGCATCTCTTCCCTGAACTGATGTTTAGAATCTGAAAATTGAAGTATTTAGAGTCAACTGTGTCTATTTAGGTAGAAAAAATGACCTTCTCTGAGCTGTTACTATAATGTAATATAAGGAAAATTATCACAAAGTTTGAGTTTAGTTTAGGATTGATGCAGTTGAGTCATTAGAGGTTGCAGGACATCAAGAAAGCTCTTTGATGAGATATGCCATAAATGGTTAGGTTATGTATATTTTGATGTATATTACATAGATCAATACCACAGTTACCTGTTAAATATGTAGGCAGTAGGGTTTTTAAACATCATTTTATGATGAAATTACACAGGTTAATTATTGATTTCCTCTTAAATCTGGAGACTGTATTCTAAGTACATCAAGATTAATTTTGAATGTATCAAATACACTCTATTTTAGGATACATGGCATAGTAGAGAGATAGGGTGCCAAGGTGAAGGAAAGATTGTATGAACAGAGAAGTGGAGAGTAAGAGATCTGAAAATTAAGTGTGAAAAATTGACTTTCAACATAGGTAAGGTAAGTCAGAGGCCAGATGAGGAAGGTCAGATGGGGAAACCTTAGTTCTGAAGTTCAAAGGTTCCGTGTCCATGTAGGACAGAAAGAAGTCACAGCCTTATATTCTCTGCAGATTTCTAGTTAATGAAAATATAGTGATAAATAATGTTGATTGCCTCAATTTCTAAACAGATATTTATGTCATTATACTGAGAATAATAATACTATTATGGAGGAAAAAGGTATGATTAGACTGATAATAGTCACCTGATATCAGTTACAGCTAAGAATAAAACAATGAAGTATATAACAAAGAGCTGCCTCCTGAAACATGTTTTCACTGCATTCATATATAAGAAAAAATAAATGTAATTAACTTGCCTTTAGTTACATATCAAAATAATGCAGTACTGAGTTTAAATTATCAGCTTAATAAAGTGAAGCAGAACATTCAGGAAAATTGAATTGATTTGTTAATGAAGTTTGTCTGTAGAACTGAGATTCATACAACCGTGTGGTAGATTAATTTAAAAGATAATCTTCCGCAGAGCACTTTGGTCACTTCTGAGGCAAGAATTGGATAATTTAGAGGAAGAAATCTGCTTGAAGAAGATACAGTACAACCTAATGCCTTTCATTGGCCATTTTTCCAATGTAACATTGTAATGTTGTAATTTGATTTTGAATAGGAGAGAGTCGTGTATGCTCTTAGCCACTTTGGGAAGGTGTGGGAAGGCCACATACAAGGTAATAACAATGGAGAGCTGTCAGATATCCTGAGAGTAGCTATGGTGAACCAAGCACATAAATTGACCAGCTTAGCTGATTCCAACACAAATGTGCAGCTGCTGGTTTCTGATGGACTATATAATTGTTAGAGCCAATATCCTAAATCACTAATTTCATTGTTACTATCTTACCTGCTGTGCAGTATAGGGAATACCTTTTATTTTTCTTTTTTCCCTGTTCTTTCTATTTTATTTTTTTTCTATTATTCTGGATCTTTTTTTTCTGACTTTTTGGTTCAAGTATAGTGGTCCATTTCTTCATTGAGGAATCACATTCTAAGTGTTAACTGAGTTAATTCAGCAACAGTTAAAAGTAGAAGTCAAAAGAAAACAAGTTCCCATCAAACCAAATATTGGCAAGTGATAGACATCATGTGCTGCATAGGCAGAATTCTTCTTCCAGCTGCTATTGAGGTGAAACCAGAAGCATGATATAGGCTTAAATCAAGGATTTTTGAGCTACATCTGGGTGGTTTTGAACATAGTTCCGAACTTAACAGTAGATGAAAAAGACATCAAGATTTATCTGATTTGAGGTCTAATACAGTACCCTTTTGAGTAATGAAAATATTTCAGAAACAGCTTTAAGCTTAGAAAAGAAGTACTAGATGTCATCTGGATTGAAAAAGGCAGAGGTTTATGAAAAAGAAATAATGTGGTTACATTAGCAGATCCTAGGTAGATTATTAAATTATTTAAGAATCCTTTATTTTGTCATAACTTGGCTCTAAGGCTATTAATTTGCAACTTACAGCATTTTCAGTGCAATTCTTACACTCAGTGAGTTTGTTACTTTTTGAAACAGTTGATGAAACTGCTTTTTGGCACTTTTTAATATATAGATAGCCAAATAGATGATGGCTTAATGCCATCATGCCATCAATGTCTTTAAGCAGGCATCCAGATAAAGTTCTCTTTCATTCTCAGATAAGAGATTCTTTGTTCATAGTGAATGAAGTTAATACTCTGGTGTTTTTTCCCATGGCCATAAAGTTTACTTCACTACAGAAGTAGTTATCCTGCAACTGTTCAATTTTTTTGCACAGGCAAGTAGTGACATTTTCATGTCCTTTCAAAGCTGTGTAGAATCCGTTATTAAGTATTTAAAAGGCATTACTAAGAAAGATTAAGGCAGATTTGACGTTGCTACTGATAAAAATATACATTATTGTTGTCTTAAACATGGGCTTGTTACCTGTACAGTGCTGATCCACACACTGAGGTGAGGTACTTCTATTTTTTTATTCCAATTTGTTCCAAGCAGGGATCTGGGTAGCAACCCACAAAATGCTGACTCCCTAGTCATCAAAACTTTGCACTTTTTATACATTTCAACAAACAAATGAATCAGCATTCATTGGTTAGTAGTTACATAATTTTTGCATTAATTAGTACCCAAGCCTTTATTTGTTAATTATATTCCTCACTTCCCATGTTAATTAGTCCATATGCAGTGTTCTTCCTTCCATTTGAGTCTGGGGTCCATTCTGAGGAGGTAGACGGTGCATCATTGGTTGCAATCTCCCACTGGATTAATATCACCTAGAAGTAGCCTATGTGCAGGTCACTCAGGGAAATTTTGGGCAGGTGAGAGCTTTACTTTGTACTACACTCTAAAAGAAATAAAGTTTGGAAGAGAAGCCTTACTTTATTTTTCTTGTTGCCATTTATTCTTTTCTTCCATTGCACCCAAAGTGATTTTAAGAGTTATGAAATTAGATTTAAAACAGTTTCATATTTTTAGATGTGTAACCACAGGAAGAGAATTTCTTGAGTGGTTATTGTTCCTTGGTTAAAGAAACAGTTGAAGAGATCTGAATTCAGTAGCTCAGTCAATATATTTATGTTTTCTGCAGGTCTGCTGACAAGTTTTAGTGGTGTATTTCATAAACATATCAAACATAAGTTATTTTCATTTTGTAGAACCAGAGCTACACTTTAACAAAATATTTTCTTGGGGCTGTGGCACTCAGTGTACCACTCCAGCTTAATGGTAGTGTTTCAGTGAATAAATATCCATTGTAATCAGTTTAATTGGTGCAATACTGCAGAGTGCTGTTCTGAATTAAGCAGTTCTTACTGCTTATTAAATCAGCAAGAGAAATGTGGCGAATGTTGTGTGATACCATGTGGTTCTATTCTACAATTAAAACAAACTACAAAAAAAAGTAAGTGGAGAAAAGAGAAGCAGTGAGAACAAGAAATCATTACAGCAGTTGTCTGTCTTAAATGCTCTGTCTTTAACCATAATTCAGCTATTCTCACATGAACTTGAGTTTCTGGATGTTTTATTATTTGTGTACATATATTGGAAGTCACTACCCTTCTCTTTTTGCCATCTCATTGCTGATGAGCTGTGTAGGAGTGTTTGTACAGGTTAATATAGACCACCTACTTGTAATCCAAATTCATGATCTTCTTTCACATCATCACACAATTTGATTTTAAAAGAACCAGACCTGTGAAGCTTATGAGATTGAATCTGCTGTGCTGAGCTGTGTTTGATGAATAGTCCCATAAATAATATTTCTTTTGTCTTTTATTTTTTAGTGCAGTTCACGCTTACAGTAGCTAAGAGCTGGGTCTTGTATATGCTGGAAAGTATATGTCATGGCTGGGATGGTGGTCAGGTGCCACGACCTTCCTAGAGAAGCTAGGAAACAGACATCCTGGGAAACACGGGCACATCTGCAGCTGCTTCTTCTGTTTCAGCTCTGAGCCCTGAAAAGGGTTGCTGAGTGAATGCAGCTCTTCAGGTGACATGGAAGGAAAGAGACAGAGCCTTCATATAGAATTCCTCGGGGTGCTTTATTCAGCTCCTTTGGTGGGGTGCAGTGACAAAAAGCCAGGGAGTCAGAGCAAACAGGGGTTTATATCAGCTGGCGTTTCCAGGGTACAGGAAAGGGGAAGAACCAATGAGATACACAGAATTTGCATAGGGTACAGAAAACTTTTAACTAGAGTTTCTCCCTCAGGGGGAGAATGGCAAGCTGGAGCCTATGGCCTTCCCTCCGGGGAGAGTGGCCACACTGCTGACCGCCTTGTCAGCCACAACTCCCCTTTCTTTATTAATTAAAAAGCCTCCCCAACAGCCTTCTTAAAGAAGTGTAGAAAACATAACACAATAGCGATAACTAAAAAGAACCAAAAGAATCCACAACACATTATTAAGGAAAGAGGCAACCCAGCCTCTCAGTCACAAATGTCAAAGTTTTCAAAACACTTAGGGTCTTTTTTGGTTTGAAGCTCCTTAATGTCCTCTTTGAGAAACTGATTGCTCCTGGAGATGGCTGTGGTCTGACAGGTTAAATCAGCAGAGGCCCTCAAAGTAAACATAGGTTGTTAGCTTTCCTATTATTTTTTTTTTCTTTTTTTTTGTGGGGGGGGGAAGAGGACGGGATATCTCCCTGGTTTTTATTTTTCCCCTCCACTCTTCATTCCCCATATCCTTGATAAACAAAAAAGGTTAAGGTATAGGTGCTGTTGGGAAGTTTAGGGAAGAGGGAAAGGGACTGAAGAGTGAAGTGTGGGGGAGGTAAGTATAAGGGAAAATGTGAGTTTAGGGAATAACAGGGGGTAAGCGACTGGGGAAATAATGGGGGAAGCAGCAATGGGTAGGAGGTGCTTAGCCTGTTGGCTTGCATCGTTAAGATGTTTGTTTTGTCTGTGACCTGGTGACTGGGCGATATAGGCTTTGTAAGAAGCCATGTTTTGCAGAGTTTCTGTTTCCAGGCAGCTGATGTTTGATTCTGCAGTTCTGTGGTAGACTTGGAGGGAATCTTGTTATTTTGTTTGGGGCAGTGTTTGTCGGTGCTAGGTGTGGTTCGATGCACTTCCCTGGGAGCCATCTTGGGCCAGATGGAGCAGACACACAGGCATATCCCTTCCCCAGGTTATCAATGGGAAAGGCCCTGCTATTTGCTGGGTCTCAGGATCCTTGTTCAGCACTGGCAGCTTTTCATTGAGCTTAGCTCAGGCTGAATTTGAGAAGTGCTGGAGTACAAGGGGATCGACTCTGAAAATGAGAAGTTTAGGAAATTAATCACATAGAGAGCTTTACAGAGTCTCTCAGTGGGAGACATGGTCTCTGTCCCTCCTCGCTGCTGGTGAAAGACTGGCTTGATGGTGCCATGGATCTTTTCTAGTATTGCCTGTGGTGTGTTTCACCCCCCACTGATTGAAAAAAGTGTTTAATTTGTGGGAGGTGTAAGCAGTCCCATTGTCAGTTTTTATTTCTTTGGGGACTCCCAGGGTGGCAAATGCCAGAAGATGCTTGATGGTATGTGCTTCATCTTCTCCCACACGGGCTGAAGCAAGCACTGCTCTTGAAAAGGTATCAACAGACGCATGAATATATTTTGATATTCGAAAAGATGGGAAGTGGGTTACATCTGTTTGCCAAATTTTGCAACTGTTGAGGCCTCTGGGGTTGACCCCAGAGCCTAGGGATGGCAGTTGATAGGATTGGCAATTTTGGCAGGTGGCCACAATGGCTCTTGCCTGTTCCCATGGCAAGTGAAACATTCTCATGAGCACTGGGATGTTTGATAAAATGCATGGGACATCTTTGCCTAAGTGAGGATGTCCAGCACATTCGCTCTCCCAGCTGTCATGGCAAGTGCTCTCCTGTTTCCCTCTGTGATGGCACCAGGGAGGTCAGTGTGTGACTTTACATGCGTTATATGAAAGGGATATTTTCTGTGGGAGATGAGATGAATCTGTTTGGAAAGCATCTGGCATAAATTTGGTTTGGAGATTTCCTTTAAAAATGAGTGCTCTGCCCTCATACCTATACCTGCAACATACGCCAAATCAGTAACTACATTTGTAGGTTCCTGAAATTTCTCAAATGCTCTGATGATGGCCCTTAATTCTGCAAGCTGTGGCAACTCTTCTACCACCTGGTTGTCAGACTCCTGCGTTCTGAGATCCTTCCAAGTCATTACTGACTTGTAGGAGGGCCCTAAGCCATCAGTAAAAATGGCCAGAGCCTTGAGGGGTGTTTTGCTTTGGAGGAATTTAGAGACTAAATTAAAAGCTGAATTGAATAATTTATATTTAGGATGATGAATTGAAACGTTGCCTGGGTAGCTATCTAGGGAGAACTGAAGACTCTTGTGGAATTGGAGTAAATGCTTCAAATCCCCAGCAGTAGCCAATGGTAGGTGAATGCATGTGAACTCACACCCCACAAGAGAGCAGAGGCGAGCTTGGGCCTTCCTTACAAATTCTACCATTAATTCTTGGGTAGCTGTAATTGTTTTGGTCAGCTGCTGATGGGGGAACAACCACTTGAGGATGATTAGGGGGTCTCTCAAGTGTCCCACTGAAAGATAACGCCATGAAACTGGGGGGCCTTACCTAAAATGGCCAGGTTGAAGGGCAGGCTGGGTTCATACCAGTCGGCTTGTCAAGAGGACAGGACCTCCTGGACCTTAATGATGGAACCTCGAGCCTCGGGTGTGAGAGTACACAGTAAGCTCAGGTCCTCGCTGCCTCAGAGAAGATTGAAGAGGAGCGCGAAGTCCCCCGTTGTTGTTGTCAGCAAGGGATGTACCCAGCTGATGGACCTGCAGAGCTGATGGAGGTTCTGCAGGGTCTTCAGGTCATCTCGGATGGTCAGTTGCTGGGGCATGACAATTTGCTCACATATGCAAAGTCCGAAGTAAGTCCAGGGCCTGGCTCATTGGATCTTGTCCTCCCAGATGTCAAAGCCTGCTCTTTTAATGGCTTTTACAGTTTTCTTTAAAGTCATATCCAGGTAACAGTCAGTGGGAGCACAGATCAAAATATTGATATTGATATTGTCCATGTAGTGGAGGATGACTGCCTCAGGGAACAGGTTCCTGATGGGGGACAGAATGTGGGCCATGTACCAATGGCATATTGTAGGCAAATTTCTCATCCCTTGTTGGAGGACCAGCCAACAGTACCATTT
This sequence comes from Parus major, assembly GCF_001522545.3. Classification (NCBI taxonomy): domain Eukaryota; kingdom Metazoa; phylum Chordata; class Aves; order Passeriformes; family Paridae; genus Parus; species Parus major. The sequence continues at coordinate 29,842,133 of NC_031770.1, forward strand.
TAGAGGGGCCTATCTGTTAGGGGATGGGACAGAGAATGCAAATCTGGGCATGTCTTGGGGATGGAGTGGGATATTAAAGAAGCAGTCTCTAATATCTATGATGGCATGTTTCCAGTCCTGGGGTAACTTAGATGGTGAGGCCAAGCTGGGCTGCAGGAGACCCATGCCCTCAATGACCTCATTGGTCTTTCTGAGGTAGTGGAGAAGCCTCCACCTGTCTTTGCCAGGCTTTTTTAAAACAAAGGGGAGTTCTAAGGGCTATTAATCTCTACAAGGTGGCCCTTGGAGAGTTGCTCCTCCATGATGGCTTCTAAGGCGCACAATTTTTGGTTGGACAGGGGCCACTGGTTGGCCCACACTGGATAATTTTGTTTCCAGGTGAGTTGAGAAATGTTAGGTGTTGTGCACTCTACAGCACCCCCAACTAAAAATCCCTACTAGGGATTTTTAGGGAGGCCCCCCATTGGGACAGTACCTGCCCCAAAGGGTAATGGGTGCCCTCACTACAAATGGTCAAATGGTTGCCATTTTTCCTTCAGGACCTTCTACAACAATATTTCTCTTGCTTCTAAATGAAACTGCCACACCTCCAATCCCTGAGATCATGCCTGCCATGGGCTGCAGCTCCCAGTTGGAGCTTGGAGTGGGCTATGAGGATAACATCTGCTCCAGTGTCTAGTATGCCTGGGCGGCAGATCTTTTCCCCTCTGTAGAAGAGGCCACAGTTGACAATGGATTTATTTGAGCCCACAATTTCCATCCACATGGCAGTAGGGTTGAGGGGAACCTGTTTCAAAGAGTCAGGTGGCAGTAAAAAGGCCTGTGGAATAGGAGTGTGTTGTGATAGGTAGTATGGAGGGTCCATGCCAGACAGACAAAAATTTCATCCCTGGATGTATTGTCCGCACCTCAGGAATCACATAAATTTGCTCTGGTGAGTTGAGCAGGTCACCAATAATTAAAGGACTGTCCCCTGGTCCATATTTCCCAGTTGGTATCTTGTGAATGCACTCATCTGTAAGGTCAGTGGACAGTTTGCTTACCTGCTGGTGCTGGGTTCTCACATGAACCATTCCGTATGTGGCATCTGCTTCAGATGTGCTGGCAACAGCAGAGCACTCGGGGCTGGTGTCTGGTCTCTCATCTGCTCTGGGAAGGTAGGTATAGCAGGGCGGGACAGCTTCTGATTTTGTCATGACGTGGGGCTGTTCTGATCTCCGTGGGGAGTTTCCTGGATGCCATGGGTAAGGCAGGCGTGGTTGTAGCCATGGATAGTGCTTGCGGGAGTTAATTGGTGTACTTTGCCAGGGACAGTCTTTAAAGAAATGTCCAGTCTCTACACAATTAAAATATTTTTGATTGTCCTTGGCTACAGCTCCAAATGCCCCAGTCACCCCGTCTACATTCCCCTTAGTCACAGCCTGCGCCACAGTGTTTTCTGATGACATGTATTTATCTGAAATTTTATTTTTTCTGTTTTAAAGAAATAAAAATTGGAAACCATTAAAAAAGAACAAAGCATTTGTAAATTTACTATTCTTACAGATTATTATGTATACAATATACAAAACATATTATCACATTGTGCAAGTGTTACTTACGTTCCAAAGCACATCAGTGTTAATTTGGTTATAACCTTTGAGAAACATTGGTTGATTGGTTGACATACTGCTTACATGTCATTACAATGTCAAACAATTGCATGTCCTGTGTGTTGTATACCAGTATTTTTAGTCACTTGAATGCCCCAGCATAAAATATCTGCATACACATTCTGACACATGTGTGTGACATGTTGTGTTTTTAAACTGCTTCACTATTGGTTGTATTTCCAAGGTGAAAATGTTTGTTACTGTCCAGGCTTTGTAGGTGTTAGATGTATTTTTCCTACTGGAGTTCAATGATTTTTGTCTTGTGTGTTTTGATTTGTCACTGTTGTTTTCAATATTTGCAGCAGGGATTTCCTTTGGTATAAAATAGACTTCATTAGACTTTCCTGTCTAGGTGCAGGAAAACTTGTCTTCTGTCAAAAGATAGATACGGTTTTGTGTTTGTTCTGGCTTAATTCTTTATTTTATATGTTTATTTATGTCCACTGTTCTCCTACATTATTTAATGCTGGCAGTAGATTTTTCTTCCTTGCTTTTTCTATCTTCCTGCCACAGGTCTGTTGATACAGCTGTGTCAGTCTGAAGGATTATTCATTTTAGGGAGTTGTCAATAAATGGAATTTAGATGGTGTTGAATAACACTATGTTTCCTTTTCCACTAAAATACAAACACAATGTCTTTTAATGCCCTTGTGTGTTGTGCTGTGCCTCATGCATCTTTGTGGTTGTGATTGGAATGTGAATGTTAGTGGTTCTAAGCAGTTAGAGGAGGTATAAAGAGTGTAATAATTCTAGCACCGGTGTCTCATACCAAATGCTCCACAAAGGAAAATGAAATGCCAATTTCATAAAAGCACATTTTGTGCATATTAGATTTAGTTCTTTGAGCTTGCTGTTGTTATTCTGGGCTGCTTTGATAGTAATGAAGAGTGGGTATCAGTGCAAAATACCTGTGAATTTCCATTCCCTCCCCTTTTTTAGTCCTCTGTCTCAATATTCTCAAGGGATTGGAATTTGTGCTTAATATATTATAAAGTTTGTCTGTATCTTACTGCTGTTATTTTAATGAAGGATTAAAATTACTCCTAGAGTATGCATATTTTCATGCTTTGACACATAGGACACATCCTGTTATGATGATGTAGGCAGCCGAGCTTTGGTGTTTGTAGTCCTCCAGGGTACCCACAGCAGAATCAGTGGTGTGATCTGCAGCAGCTGTTATCTGAATCATATGTGTCAGCTTTACAACTGTAAAGAGCAGAAGTTAAACATATGTAGTCACAACAGAGCACCAATATCATAATTTCATGTAAAGGAGAAGAATTGCTTTGGGAAAAATGGGAGACGAATGAGAGATGTTGCCATGTAGGTGCCTAATTAATCCACCCATTTCATATTTCAGTAGTTTAAAATTCTACCAAGATCCAGTAGAACATGCTTTTTCCCTATAGTCAAAACAATTTTCTTGGTAGTAGGAGAAAAAACCCACCAGCCAGATTTTTTAGATATTCCTGTTGTGAAAATTTCAGGGTCATGTGTAGCTTGACTCTTTGTGGCTAGAGAAGTCTCTGACATGGATGAAACTCTAAGAGCACTTATATATTACAGCATCCATTATTCTCAAAAAGCCAGAAAATAAAAGTAAGGGGAAAAATTTTCATGTTGCATTCCTGTTTATCTGATAGGGAAGTTCATTTAAACCTCACAAATTGATAAAGGTTTTTTCTTTAAAGAATGATTCAGGGATTTTTTCTGTCTTGCAGTCTTATCACTTGATCAGTAAAGTCCATCAACAGTGGAGCTAGTCTAGGCATTGAATTGTGATTCTTTTAGTCTGCAATTACACAAAGATTCATAGATAACTTTGTGTCATATGAACCTGCTTTGTTGCTGACAGGAATTTGAATAAATTCCAATTGCTCTGAACAAACAATCAAAAAATTTGCTCTAATGATGCAATTTTATAACACAAAAAAATCTAAGTAAATTAGCTTTTAATGCTAATTATGAAGCAGTTTCTTGTGTTCCTATTAATCTTGTTACTTTGTTTATTCTCTAAGCTCTTTAATGCAAGGAAGCGTAACTGAAGGATGTCAAAGTACATCTCCATTAGTTACACTCTGTTGGTTTGCCTGGTGCATTTTGTCCAAGCAGCACAGTTCAATCAATACATACATTGCCTGGGAGACAAGAAAGTCTCTATGGCAAGCCAGCTTCCATGTACACTTCAAAATACTCTAAAATTATTCCTCTGTTCAATTGAATTCTGTGCTTCTGAGGCGGGAGGGAGCAGGATCAGTTACCGTTGTCAAATTTTGGACATTACCTGTGTGTTTAGGGTTCAAACTCTGGTTGTGAGTTCATAAAAAGAACGTCAGCTGGTTCACACAGGCAGATCTGGGGAAACACCTCCCGTTTGCCTGTCAGCCAAGATTCCTGTGATGTTCTTTGCAGGCACTTGGCACAGCTACAGAGTAAGGGCTAAGTTCTGCCTTACTCTTAAAACACAGGTTCATTTTCTTTATGACTAATAAATATTTTCTCCACTTCTGCAACTTTACTTTTCTACATAGAATAACTTTCAGGATATTTGCTACTGCGTTGATTGATCTGCGAGTTAATATTAATTAGGCAATAGCATATAATTCTTTGTGCTGAGTTATGATTATTAAAATAATTTCTAAATGAAATCTGGAGGTTGAGCATTAAAACAGTAAATAGCTATGATGGGTGTTTTATTGTTTAAAAAGAAAATACCAGAAAAGATACTGTATATCTTGTCAAATTGATCTGATAAAGAGCACAAGCCAAAATGATGCTGTTGGTGAATCACCATTAAGTTAGAAATAAAATTATATTATAATATATTTACATATATTATATGTAAATGAAGGACAGACCAGGGATATTGCTGACGATTCATACACTCTGATAGTTAACTGAAATGAGTTAAATTTGTACAAAGCTTTCTGCAAGTGTGGGTAACCCATCTCGTGAACTAATTGGTATTTGGTTTAGGTAATTTTCTGGTTTCATGCTCAGCATTTATTGAGAAGTGTACCATAGTCCTTTAGATATTTTTCAAAATTTATAGGAAGAACTGTTGGATCTCTTCAGAAAATGCAGAATCAGACTGAATCAAGATTAGTGGTTGTTTATGGAAAGTGAAGCCTCCAGGGTAATGCAGCAGGTGAATAGGTTGCAATGTTTGAGAGCAGCTCTATTTGATTTTCAATTGGAGTATAGAAATGTAAGTTATACCACCAGGAATGAAACCCAGAGTAGCTTTGTTTCATAATATTTGAATGAGGGTTTTTTTTCATTATTAATAAAAGATACACCAATAGAGATTGATATCCTGTACATCCAGTGTTAGAATTAGAAAGAGTCTTAATAAAATGGAATTAATTTTTGGCTTTTGAAGAGAAGCCTGACTTCTTTTTTGTGTTTGTCCTAGCTGTATGAAATCTTTCACAGTGCTGAAAATTCGTTGGTAAAAGGATGATTATTATTACTCTTGTTGTTATTACTGTTATTGTTGTTATTATTATTTAAAACCTCCAGAGCACATATTTGCACTAACAGACCATTTTTGAAACAATAGGTCTCTAATTTTGCTTTTCTTGGCAAATTAATCCAGAAACATTTTTAACAGATTTCACATCTCTTTAAAGACTTTTTTTTTTCTTCTTAAATTGTACTAGAGCCAGCATCCTGACTAGATGCAAACCTGCTATGAAATTGATATTCTTTTTTACTCCTTTTTATTTTTTTTTCAACAGTTACTCAGTTCTTACGGTCTGCACATTATAGTCTAACTGAATCAATTATATTTAAGTGCACAGAAGTTGGTCATGTTTAACTTGTGGTGTTTACCCTTTTTTGTTTCCTTATAGGTATATTCGAATTGTTGGGACCCACAATACAGTGAACAAAGTTTTCCATATTGTGGCATTTGAATGCATGTTCACAAACAAATCCTTTACTCTTGAGAAGGGTCTGATAGGTAAGAGATAAAAACCATTTTTCTTTTTCATGAACTGTTGTAAACACTTGCCTTTTAAAGCTGGCCATTACTGTGCTCTACATCTGTTTCCATACAGAAGTCTCTAAATTGATTTAAACAGTGTTGTAAGCATAGAATTAGTTGGCTAGTTCTTACAACTTCTATGAAATTCTGGTACTGTGGATTAATTAATGATGCTGCAGGAATGCTGAAATTGAAATTAACCACTGCTGACAAAGCCACTGGTAGCCGAGTCAGTCAGTGCTGGCAATGTGATTTTTCTTCGCATGTCACAGTATGGTTGCTCATGCCTCCCAGTAGGTTAGCCTGAATTCTCTTACAGGAAAAGACTAAACACAGCTATTTATTGTAGTGATGATGGATCTGGACATTTAGGGCATCTTATACAGTCTGGTTACAGCTCCTGAAAGTAAGTTCTCATGAATTGATTTCCTCTCCAAAGAGCCATAGAGATGCTTAACCATGGCAGAACATATTGTCTATGCTGCTATTATACTCAGAACACCACACTGATGGAGCTCTCAGCTCTGGACAGTTTTTATTACACTTATTTAAGTAACTTTTTGTTACTTAAGGTAGAAATCCCCAACAGTTCAATGGTACTGAATGATAAAATGTGTCACAGAAAGACTTAATATTGATTTTTTTTTAAATGGTTCAAATGGGTTGTTTTCTGTGCTTTCTTCCATATAAACTCACAGAAGTCAGATCCTGAAGTTGATTGAGGAGAGAGTATTTAGTAGTTGTCTAGGTAGAATTTCCTACAGTTTATTACTCATGGCATAAAATCAAGAATTTCAGCAAAATTTTCAGAGTTCATGCTGGTTTTAAACATATATTTAAATATGTACCTGTGACAGATGGAAGGGAAAACAGTTTTCAAAATAGGATGAGAAAGAAGATTTTTAGTAAGACATAGTCACTTTCAATTTTTTTTTGAGAAAACTATAATATTTAACCATGAAAAACCAAGACCCAATTCCCTGTGCATTATACAAAGGCAAATCAAAAGCCTTCCCTTTGTTTTAGGTAGTGTGCAAGTAGCATTGCAATTACTATTGACTACGAAATAGAATAAGTAGTAAAGAAGAACTGTGTTAAAAGAAAACATCTCCCTTCAGTAAGCTAGTTAGTAGAGAAACAAAGTAGCTCAGATTTGATAAACCTTTTCAGCTAAATTTCATAGTTAGGACTGCCAGCTATGAATTTTTAGAAACTTCTTACAAAATCAGTGCGTACGAATATTTGTTCACATTTTATTTCAGGTGATCAAACTTACATAGTAAATGCTGAATTTGGGACTTAAGTAATTTTTTTTTTGAGTGTTAATGCAAGGATTGTTTGATCATAAGTAGGCAAGGCAGTGAATCTGTGCATTTGTATAAGTGAACTTATAAGTGACCCATCTTTCATAGACTCAATTATTTTTTCTGGTTGAGTGATCAGTCTGGTGAGACAAACTATTTGATCTATTTCAACATTTCTTAAGTTTCAAGGGTAATCTAGGGAATGGAGTCTTTATAAGGTTTTATTAAAGATTCTCCCCTTGTGACAGTGTTTTTGTAGAATCTTATAGGTCAGTAGGGTCTGGACAGTGTAAGTGAGGGTTTCTGGTGTTAATGTTGATTGTTAATCGAGGGCAGCTTTGCTGTTGTTCAGTGTGATTCAGTCAAGCTGTTGTACGCGTAACTCATTTGAAGTAATCAGCAATAAGGGAAGAGAGGCCTGTAGGTTTTCACAGCTTTTTATGGTTAAGGGATGTTAGTCAATACAATTTATAGAAAATTAAAAGTAAGAATTTGGGGAGTAGTTAATTGAAAGTAGGATGTGGATAGTCTTCCAACTGTCAGTGAGGCACTAGCAGTTGTATACATGACCCTGCAGAGTTTATGGTGAGAGAGATACAACTGGATTTGGGGACTATTTGAGGCCTGTCCAGTTGTGAAATGGAGCAGGGGCACCTCTGACTGTTCCATCAGAATTTTTGGCCATCAGTATTGCATATTCAAAAATATTCTCAACAAGTTAAATCCAGCAAAAAGATATTATATCCATTTAATGCTTTTTTTTTATACCTCTGATGATTAACATAAGGTGCCATATTGTATGACCCTGAGTTCAAGCAGACTCTCTGTCTAAGGTCCACTTGTGTAAAAACTCAGTATGAGTACCAATGTGTTGGCACAGATTTATTTTATTGCTCTGATGAGGATTTGTAATGTTTGTTTCTGTTTCTGAAGTGACCAGATAGGATTAAAGTGAATTGAAAGCGATTAGGAAAAATTAACAAAATATATGAAAGTGCATTAATCAGAGTAGATTGCTTTTAAGCTTGACTGAGTAGAGAAACTTTCATCGTAAACCCTTGAAAAGCAGTTCATTGGGTTCATTGCTTATCCCATATGATATTAAATATTAATATAAGTATTAAATTAGGTTAGAACGAACACAGATGCTGTTTCTACACCCTGTTTAATAAAACACTGAAGTATTGGTTAGCCCTTGAAGGCCAAAAGGTCCTTTCAGAAAGACTATGTGACCCCTACTTCTACCAAAACAACACTGAAGATAATATGTGAAAGACTTTGTCCTTTGAAAACTCACTCCAAAGAAATGAGGCCTCTGAGGTATTTGGTTAGAGACCAATTATGTGGAGACTTGAGTAATTATTTATTTATTTTTTGTGAAAGACATTCAACTTGATCAACAAATAATAAAAATGAAGTGCTGTTTCGTGATAACAATATAATGTGTTATGGTGTACAAGGTTTTAATGAAAAATTCTTGACATATTACAATTAACATTTAATGTGGAAGATTATTTATATAGTTACTTTGAACAATACTGGATGTGTTAGTAACATGACCCAGTGGTAGCTGAGTAGGAGTTTTCAAGCAGAAGTAGCAGAAAATACTCTTTATAGCACTGTCTGGTGTTTAAGTATCGTTTTACAGTTTCCTGTCTTGTGAAATGAGGTGATAGAAAGGAATGTAATCATATGAAATTATTTCCCTAATGCAGATGTTAAGGTTGAAATGTATTTTTCTTTTTGGCATAGTATTATCTTTTAATGTGTAAGTTAACAATTTTACGTATTAAATTCATGATATTGACATAACTCTTTCATTTAACAATCATGCAAATATTCTTTGATCTCACAATCATAGTGCTTGCTTATAATGAACTTCTGCTTATGAAATTTTGAATGGTCTTTAGCCATTAATTTTTAATCTAGAATCCAAAACAAAATAATATTTTCACAAATAAGAGGCATACTCCTTTGGAAGCAGTACCTGGTGTCATGCAATGTATTGTAAAATGTTCTAATCTGCCCAGTGGCAAGAAGTTACAACAGCAGTTAAAGGACTGCTTCTGTGCAAGGCCTCTTTAAGTTTCTGGGCATTTTTTTCCCCACCTTAGTAGAGGAAAAAAATCCTCTTTTCTGTCTCAAATGAAAGAACAAATTATAACCTCAGTCCTTTAATCACTACTCAATGCTGAGGGGCAGTCAAGGATTATGGGGGCTTGGCCAACCATCTGTCTGATTTTGAGCCTGGTGAAAGTCATTGGGAGTGCAATGTGTATTGGTTTTCCATGAAGCTGTGTTGGTCTGAAGTCTGTCTCAGTCTATCAGACTGTCCTGTAACTTATACATTACACATGAAAGACGTAACAGTGAATAATGACTGAAGAGCAGAAGATGGATGTAAAACAATGGAATGTCGTTGGTCACCCTCTGGGGAATGCTGTTCAGTAATTAGGAACCATCGTGAACCTTCATTTGTATGCTGTTCAATGCCTTAGGAGAACTTGTTTTAAAAGGCATAAAATTATACAAATAAAAATTCATTTGTCTTTTAATCTGGCAGTTATTTAGGAAAAAAAACCCAACAAACCAAACAAAACTGAATGTGTAAAAGGGAGAAACCAGTCATACCAGTTTCCTAGTGTGTGCTTCAGGTTTATGAAAGATTGCTTTCTCTCCACAAGGAAGCAGTGAGAGATGCTGGCTTTTGTCTAGTTTAATGTTGGGTCCACACAAAGCTACCATATTTTGTTTTTTCTCTTTAAAAAGGGTTCACATTTTTCCCAAACAATGGAGGCTTACCCAGCAGTATGTCAGCTTTGCTGTAGCTGTAGCTTTAGGAAATTGTGAAATGTTGAAGACAATGTAAATACTGAAAGGAAAATTTTACCATTTCTGCAAGAAAGGACAGCCATATAGTCAGTTTTGAGAGTGATCTGTTCATATAGTTCCAGGTTTTTGGGTTTTTTTATTCTTTTCTGTCTGTTTCCAGTGCCACAAGAAGGGGTACACACTTCCTAAAACAGCTCATGTTTCTGAAAGCCTTTTGTAGACATGTTTAATGAAAGAGCCCTGTAGCAGCCAATTAGTAGGCAATGAAAAGTATGTCCAGTTCTAGTGACTTGAATGGTTTTGTTCTATTTTATTGGATTACAAATCATGAGCTGTAGCAAGTATCAAGTGAATAATCAGCTTTCTCTGAAGTTTCTCTAATACAATTTCTGACAGTTGGACAAAAACACGTATTACTGGGGTTTTCTTTTATAGCTAAATATGGCTTGCAGAAAGCTTTTCACTGAAACAAGTGAAAATACTGTTGATACTTTTGTGAAGCTGATATTTTTGAGCTCTTGATTTCTTTGAATAATTCAATTGAAGATTCAAATTAAATTTAGTAATTTCATCACTAAGTTTCAACGCAAGAAAATAGATTACGTGGAATGAAGGACAGGACGTGTACTTTTAATTAACCAAAAAGTCTGTAGATTTCATATTTTTTCTACCATGTAGCAAATACACAAGGGCTAATTCGTATATTGAATAAAGATTAGACTTAACAAATTTTTTGCGTGTGGAAAGTGAAAGCAAAATACCTAATACCCTTTTAATTCTTTAATACAATATGATCAAACTCAAGTAATCCTTGCATCCTTAATTCTCAGGTTTTTTTTTTTTTAGTCTCTGCTTTCTATTTTCCAAACACCCAGGAAGGAAACTTGTAAGCTTAGTAGATGTTCAAGAAGAGAAGGAATGCAATTTTATAGCTAAAAACTGAGCAATTTGAAGCTGAACACTTAACAGATGTAATCATGAGAGGAGAATCACTCCTTCGTACTAAAACAAAATTTGTTTCTTATAGTGCAATTTCTTGTTTATAATTTCTTCACAATGATCGTTTTATGTCTTAAGAGAATTCACTAAAATGAACAGTTTTGTTACAATGATGACACATAAGCTGAGAACTTTTGACTATTGCCTAGAGTGCAGTATAAATATATTCAACAGTCCATAATGCTTTAAATTGCTGCTTTCCTATAAAGTAAGACTATGTACTACATATCCTATGCTATCTCCCTGTATGTTTATTTTCATAATTCATTTAAGGTTTATTAATGGCTGGCTTTATGAAACAGTAAAACACCCACTTTTTTCTGTTCCTTCCTGTGTTGCAAAAAGTTATTTGAGGATTTTCTTTCATTTCCACGCCCACAAACATTGTAGTGAAGTCACAGTGGATGGACACAAAGCAAAAACTGACCTGTCCAGAATGAGAGATGAAAGGAAGTAGTCTACACTCAGATATGGAAGCCACTTAACAGCGGCAGCATGAACATTTTTTTTTCAGAGTGCTTCAGGGCAAAAAAAAATTTCTTATGAAAAATCAAGTATGCTAAGAAGACAAAGGATGAGAAACAAGCGTAAGGAGTGATAAATAAATATGACTGAGGCTACAAAACACTTCTGGTACATTTTTATCTTGGAAGATCTCTAAGGACAGTTGAATAGCAGACCTGTCTTACCTTTAAATATAGTCAGTATTGATGACAGGCCGTGTCTTGAAAATTGCAATTCTTTATAAAGATATCTTTATAAAGATATAAAGAATTAAATATACTGCTAGTTCTTCAGTGCTCCATACTGCAGTATAAGATAAGGAGACAAGAAAGTAATTTTTAATGAATGTTTGATGCTGTTGTCCTCTATCCTCAATCATCTTCTCCATTTGTTTGCTTACAGAATGTGTTTGCTTTGCTGACATATGTCTTTTCTGTTCCATAAAAGCAAATCAAACTTTACAGCCCAAAAATGTTGTGTGAACAGCAAGGGAAAAAAAAAAGCCACAACAAATTTTGTATTTATAATCTATTCTTTTCTCTGACAGTATTGGTTACTGTAAGAGCTGGATAGCTGGTGAAAAGAAAAAAGAAAAAACAAGAAAACAAGACTTGGTTTTAACAGTTTGTATTTGTAAATAAGTGACCTAGATTGAAACATAAATTCTAATGGGAATGTGAAAAAGGAAGACAACCAAAACAGCTGAAAATACAGCACAGAGCAGTGTCCCCACAAGATGGTACTTTTAATAAATTTATCAAGTGTATATAAAAGATGAACATTCAGAATAGGGAGTAGCAGACCCCCTACAGAAAAGGAACAGGATGGCACATTCTGAACACTTCAATTAGTCAGTCACTTTCTAATTAGCTGTTGTAGGGAAGACGACAGAATTATATTAAAAACACACCAAGACAGTTTCTGTACAGTTTTTAATGAGTTTGACTAATCAGGGTCACATCTTCTTAGGAGGGTCATGGATTAGTGCAGAAATCTAAATGTGAGAAGAGGGAGCAGGATGATGCTCAGAGGGCACGCAGGGAAAATATTGCATGAACTGAGCTGCACTACATTCAATTAATCACTTATATAGCTCTTGGATTACTACTTGGCAATGAGTTTGCAGTTTTTTTCCCCTGTTTTTTAAGGTGTTTTTGTTGGTTAAGGGCTTTCTTAAGATTATGCTTTTAATACCAGTAACAGAGTGAAATCACAGAATTCATGAAAAAAAATTATCTCTTTTTTTTGCATGCTGAAGACTCATACAGTTAGCTCTGAAGTTTCTCATAGCTATGTTTCAGCCATTTTTGGATGTTGTAGTAGAGGGAAGTTTCATCATGAAAACAGGAAGAAAATATTTAAAAATTTCTGAACTTTTGCTGGACAAGGTATTTTTTCCCAGTTGTGTTGAAAGAGTGCTTTCATATCACCAGTACTGAAATCGATCTGTTAATTTAGTAAGCTATTCTGGAATCAATGCTATAAAAACTGTACCACTTGTTCATAGTTCATGTTACGTGAATTAAATTTCCTTCTGTTGAGCATATTTTCTTTTTTTTTACAGTTCTTCTCCAGAAATAAAGACCATTGGCATCTGAAGTGTTTTCTGACTGTATGTCTTTCATCTTTGTGTTTTTTATTCACAGTTCCCACTGAAAATGTTGCAACAATTGCAGACTGTGCCAGTGTGATTGAGGGTGTAAGTCGCAGTCGCAATGCCTTATTGAATGGAGACACAAAAAACTATGATTGGGATTCTGGATACACATGCCACCAGCTTGGGAGTGGAGCTATTGTAGTGCAGCTGGCACAGCCCTACATGATTGGATCAATACGGTAAAGTCATTAATTTTTCTCTAAACTGGGGGCCACAGGAGAATTTTTGCTGAGCAGTTATTTTCTTTAGAATGTATGACATCTCGAAATTACATTAATTAGGGGGCTAGTTCACTAGTTTGGCTTCTTCAGTATTACAGGCATGTTAAAAATTAAATATCTTAATTATATGTCAAGATACATGAATGCAGTTCCAGAAGATACTGCGTTTAGGTATAAAAGAAGCATAACAGCAGTAACAGTCAAATTATAAGATTAAAGTTATATACGTATTTTAAAATAGAATTTAATTGCTGTCTCACTTATGGTTAAGTAGGTGCAGTTACTCTTATCCACTTCATTCTGAAAACAATTTTCTTGAAGAAAATCATCATGTCAAGTCAGCCAGACTTCCTTTTTGATATACCAATTAGTGCTAGTTCTGACTTAAACATGGAGGGTGTAATAAAGGTACAGCAACCTGAATATTGATTTACAAGGCTGGATTAGTCAATTTGGTTTGGAGTTCATTGGGCTGTTTCTACTGTAAATGTGCATATACATATGAAGATCAAAATTTTGGCTGAAGTAGAGACTTAGAAAATGGATAGGAGGGTAGGATTTTCCACAGGTGAAAGGAAAAATATTCTTGCCAATTTCAGATTCTCTGACTATTAATGTTTTGTGTGTTTGTTTCATAAAGTCATACATACAAAACCTTGCCTTAATGGCATCATGGTCTTTGTAAATTTAGACTATATAGTCAGGGACTTAATTTGTATGCTCTGTGACAGTGAAATAAAGATTTCTGAAGTTCAGAAGTACCAGTGATCAAAGGCTGAAATCCCAGGTGAGTACAGGCTTGCAGCAAAGACCATGTACATAGTAAGTATTTCTAGGAGCTCAGTGCCTTCCCTCTGTTAAGAGCTGCCAAGTGAGATTTGAAAGCTCTTTTATAACTGCCAATTTCTGGTCTGTGTGGTTTGGTTTTGGCCTGTGGCATTGCTATGATGGTTGTAAAACTTTGAAGAAAAAGTTTGATCAGACATCCAGGCAAATCCCTAACCCAACAAAAGTAGTGTTCTGTGTGTATGCAAGCTGTAGATGTTATGCATAATGCAAGTCTGGCATTGTTCTCATTGTGTGAAACAAGTTGAGTAAGTGTGGTTGGCAACTTCCCACAGTTATTTGAGTTTGGTGTTGTTAATATTCTGTTAAATACTGCACCTCAAGTAGAAAACCAAGCAGTACTTAGATTGAAAATGCAGTTCCATCATTTTCATAACACTTTAACCTTAAGTAGCAGTTAAGGCTTTGGCCATATAAAAGAGAAGAGTATACTAAATAAAATGCATACTTTCTCTGTCTTCCTGTATTACTGTTTTCTGTTATCCTTCAATTGATGCATTGTACCATCTTTTCCAGTTAGTGAAAAAACCTGACTTCCCTGTAATAAATGATATGCTGTTGTTTATTCTTGTGCAGAAGATTTTTAATAAGTCTCTTTATTAAATAGTGTGTTAGGTGAATTAAACTTTTGGTTGCCAAGAAATGATAACTGTGTAATCAGCAAGCATGTAGAGCAAACTAAAAAAAATAACCCAAATGTTACATAATTCAAAACTAATAGGCATTTAGTGATTTATGTGATATTGAATTGTACAGCAGCAGGCTCAGAGTCTCATCTTTCTTTGTCAGTTTTCCTGCATGTATAGTACAAACAAGATTAATATCTTACTTTACAAAAATAACAATAATAAACATCATAGTCTGGGGTATCTTCTGTCAGAGGATACTACCTGCATTTCCTAGAGACAGAAATGCTAGCAGCATGTGGTTTTTCCATTTTTGTGTACTGCCTAGAAGAACACGTGCTTTGAGTTGCAGCCGTATCTATTGCAGGTCATAGGCAGCAAAGGGAAGCTGCTCCTTGGGGTGGGGAAGTGAAGATTCACTCTGTGTCATTTACAACTTGGCAAGGGTCTGGAACAAGTTCTGTATTTTGCAATGCTGAAGATTGTGACAATGGTCTCTGCAGCATCCGGAAATCTATATTTGGTACAGAAATCAAATAATATGAAAACTTAGATGACAGCAAAAAGTCTTAGTATTTAATCTTAATGGAAGCAAGAATTTTTTTTTTAACAGAATGTCTGCCTCAACTGATGGAACTGTATTCGCTGCCTGTTTTCCTGCTGTTTGCTTGTTTGAAAACTCCCTTGATCTCATGCTGCCACCTAAGAGAAAAAAATTCTAGGAGCATTTGCTTTAGGCTGGCAGTACACCGTGACTACAGAATTACATGAATTCTACTACCCTCAGAAATCGAGTCATTATGCCCATGGGTTTGGATTTTAAGTGAATAATTAGGAATTAAAGTATGTACCTTTTTGTTCAGAAACACAAATGTGCCATTGAATGTATTTATTTCAGAGAGGTTAAATATATAAACCTTTTAAAAAAGGTAGTAGCTTCTTTTAGTCTATAGGAATGGGAATATCATTGGAGAGGGCCTCCAAGACATAGTATGTTACCATGGCAACTAAATTCTGAGTAGGAAAAAAGCCAGAAGAACTATTGTTACTCAAATATGCCTTAGAAATGCATAGAGTTGAATGTTTCAGGAATATATATTGTATGCTTGCTTTCTGCCAAAGTAATTCCAATGTCTAAGAATCTTAGCACCCTTTAGGTTGGAAGAGACTTCAGGAAGAAGATATCTAGCATCAGGTTATTTTTCAAAGGAGGGCCAGTTATGAAAAAAGACCATCCTCATCAAGGCTTTATGCACACAAGTCTTGAAAATTTCCAAGGCAGGAAATTCCACAACTTCTCTGGGTAGCCTTTGGTAACGTGCTCTCAGATATTGACAGGTGCTGTTAGGTTCCTCCCCAACCCTAAGCCTCTCCTTAGTCTTAACAAGCCAGCTTCCCCAGTCTTGCAGAGGGTGTGTGCTTCACTCATGAACATTTTGATGATCCTCTGCTAGAATTGCTCAGATGTATCAATGTTCTATTTGGATCTAAAAAGGGATTCAGTATGCCAGGCATGATCTAACAAGTGTCAAGTACAGAACAATAATCTCTTTCCATTGTTTTGTTGGTTCAGTTCCTGTTACTCCAGCTCTGTATGTTTCTAGCCTTGATCGCTGAGAAGGTGCACAGGCAACTAATGACATCTGTTCAATTTGACTCAGACCACATTAAACCTTAGTTAATATTGAATGCTTTTTCATGTATTCGTATATAAATTTGGACCTCTTGGTTTCTGCCCCAAAATTTACTCAGAAATTTTGAAAGACATCTAATGACAATCAGTGCTCAATATTATTTTCCAATAGAGAAGACATGGAAAACGTGGAGATTTCAAACCATCCCTTTCAATTCAAATTATCCTATGATCCTATGGGGTATTTTCTAAAACAATTGTTATTAAATATGGTCTTATAGATTATGAAATTTTTAAAAAAATATTTAGGAGTTTTATTCTTTTGTTAGTTCTCAGAACAGCTTACAAGACACTTGGAACAGTTAACAAGTAAATGTTAAAGTGCTTTTCCACATAGTTGCCTGTCTGGACACAAAATATTCTCGTTTTAGTCCCTGAAAAGGCCCTTATCAGTGGCAAGAAAAACAGTAGTGTTTAATTAGGAACAGAAAGACAACTGCTGGTGTGTGTAACATAGTAAACATAATCTAATTTTTTAATGGCTAAAACGTGAATATTGCAGCAGCTGCCATTTCACAAGAACTTTATGTTCAATTCTCCCTGCATTTATCTGTAATAGAAATATAGTACTATTATGCTACAGTCTTTAGCTGATTTTTCCTATAAATTAAGAAAAGAAAAAAAAAAATATTTGTTACAGCATATGTGGTAGAGATGGAATTCTATGCCATAGTGGTTTTCATGTTAGAATAAATAGAAATAATTTTTGTCTTTATGAAAGTGTATTAACTGCTTACCCAACTTCTGTCTTTCTGAAAATTTAATGCTAGTGTGAAAACTACAGCTTTTCATATTCACAATAATCCTTAAATTAACAAACCGTATCATTGAACTTGAATGTGTTTTCTGTTTGCTTATATCATCATCATATGTATCTCTTATGCTTTCTGATTTTCCATATCACTTCCATTTATGAAGCTTTTATTTCTCTACTGCTCATTCTCTGTGCTTGCCTGACTTGAGAGTAAAATCATGACTCAGAATGAATACTCATAGGAACACTTAGAAAATATGCAGAAATTTTGTCTCATTTGTAGGATCTTTGTAGGAATAAAGACTGTTTTCTTGCAGGGCAACTACTGAAACGTAAATATCTGCACAGAATTGAAGGGGTGTGTAGACAACCAGAGGCAAAAATGCAGCAACAATTGTATAAAAACATCCTTGCATGTTGGAAGGGTTTTCTTTCTTTCTCTTTCTCATTCAAGATGTGTCACTACCTCATGTTTTAATTTCTGTCTTTTGGGCTTCTACAAGTATTCAAGTGGTTTATGAAAACTACACTGTCAGATATTTACCTTTATGTTCTCTATAGTTACTTACAGTACTCCAAAGCACGTGCTGTCAGGTGCACAACTAAAATTGGTATTCTGCTAGCACCTTGAGTATATGTAGTTATACAGCTGTCTGAGCTATACAGTGACAATATTTTATACAGAAATCTAAAAATAAAAAGTAAGCACAGACAACAAAAAATATTTTTAGAAATGCAGAACATTCAATCACAGAGCAACACATGACATTTAGGGACATACTGTTTAAAAAAGTACTGCAGCATTTTTTTTTTGTAGCAGCTAGCCAATATAGTCATTTCCTATGCCTGCAATGTGAAGTTTTATTCATATTTGAAAAGCTTTTATTTTATAAAATTAGGCATTGTGAACATGTGATGTAAACAACGTCATATTAAATGATTCACAGGCTTAGACTCAGACACCCAGAAAAGAAATATGTTTAAATCTCAGTGTTGCAGGGTGTAAGCTGGATAAATTTTCACTCAATTTTTCTTTCTCAATCCTAAGGGCAAGATACACTAATGAGCTAATTTAGCTTTTTATTTTGATATGGAAAGTCCTAAGAACATGGGGAATTTTGCTATAAACAGATGCATTTCCAATGGGTATAGTTCTGACTTCTTAAGTGGAATATTCTCCTTCCTGTCATTTAATATTCATCTTAGCAAAACATAGCTTTGATAAAAAAGTTCAGCATGGTAATTTGCTTATAATGTGTTGCAAAGATTGTTGTGCCTGGCATAAAAAGTGGCCTTTGTGCTCCATGTGCACTGATCGATATTCTAGCTGTCACCTGAAAGTTTTTCACTGCTTACCCAGAAAGGCATTTCAAGCAGAATAAATTTCAAATAAGTTCTACTGTTCAGTCTTCATCCTGAGTCTCTCTTAAAAAGGTACTAGAGAAGACATAACTTATTATTTTTCATTCTGAAGTATCAAAGAAACAGAAATCTACATTTAGCATTTCCGCAAAGTTATTTTGGGAAAGATGCTGCTGACTTCAATTCACTCATTGTTTGGTTTGTAATAATTCTAAACCATATGATTTTTAAACGTATTTAAGGAGATTAGGTTGATTTGGGAGAAAGCAATTATATATTTTTGAAAGGAACAAGTATGTCCTATTAGCCTTTTGCTTTAAAACCAGGCCAGCTGTGTCTTAATTATAGTACTATTAGTTGAAATTACAGTCACCAGTGTGTTTTTGATACTCAAACTCTTGATCATAGCTTTGAAAACATGGATCAAGGAAACAGCAGTGAGTTACCATGATGAAAAGGATTCTATTGGAAAGCATAATTAGCTACATTTTGATAGACTTTTTGAAGGAAAACAAATTTATGATTTTTTTTCCCCTCTTTTTGTCATTTAGAAGACTTGGTTTAAATATGAATGTTAAATCAATTCAGGACCTGTTGATTAGTAGTAGTTACCAAACAGAGAGTATTTAATCAGTAAACTTCTTTTATTAAATAAATGTACTTCATTCAGTGTCTTTGGCGACCTTTCACTTGTAGAAAAGCAGAATGACGATAATCAGATGAAGGAGAGGTGTTGAACTTGGGTGGTTACGTTTTGGGGTGTGGGATTTTTTTTTTAAGTCTGTCATGATGCCACAGACAACTCTTTATTTTTTACTCAGTCAACTCTGAAATTTTTAACTTGCAAATAGACAGTATTCATATGTGCTAAAATACTTTGGTTGAATTTTTTTTAATTTAGCTTCTTAAAGCATATTATTTCTGATAATACTAATGAACTAGATTCAGCATCTAGGGAATTTGTTTTCAATCTGCTTGGCCACTAAACGTAATACCACTTTTAACACTGGGATTTCAAAAACTGAAAAGAAAGGGTTGGACTAGGTTATTTCCCTCTGTACTCGGTTTTGGGAGGCTGAACCTTGAGTACTGTATCCAGTTCTGGGCCAAATATCTCTGACAACAGGGAGATAATGCCTACATAAAATAAAGAAGATACATTCTTCTATTCCTTCCTTCCGCCACTTCCGCCACTTCCTTCTGCCACTTCCTTCTGCCACTTCCTTCCTTCCTTCCTTCCTTCCTTCCTTCCTTCCTTCCTTCCTTCCTTCCTTCCTTCCTTCCT